>NW_027040937.1:0-262947 GCF_037179485.1 Ochlerotatus camptorhynchus | reverse complement strand
ATTTTGACGAAAACCAGTACTTTTAGCTACTGTGTTACCTGACTTATTAACGAATATACGTTATATACGAGTACCACGAATACAACATATAGTTCGTCTAATTTTACATTGCAAATTCTATGCAAAATTAGACGAGTCATACGTTGGTATTCGGGTACTCGTATACAACGTTTATTCGTTAAAAGTCAGGTAACACAGTAGTGATCTGCTTTGTATGATTAAAACCCTGCTTAATATGTTAAACATTGCTATCACTATGAACTGAAATTAGGATGCACCACGGTATGCACATTTGCACCACGTAGATATGGAATTCATACTCATATGTATGTACCTACAACGTTTTACTGTTCATTACTCAGCTACGGGAGCAGTTTTGTGGAAGCCAGCTGCTTTCAAATGAGAGAAAATTCCGAAATGGTGTGAACGGAGCACTCGGAAGGTCTTTACCTCCAGAAGAACTTTATCATGAACGAATATGTTCTAGGTGATCATGACTTACAAGTACCGAATAAAATTCCATGCACACTGCTCAGTTATTTGTTATGATGAATTTTGAAATAACACGGGCTTAACACACGGTTTTGGAAACCGTGTAAAAAAATTACCACTTTAAGTCTGTTATTTGACGCTTAGCATCTTCAGCTATGTAAAATCGTTAACTTCACGCAGAAGTAATACAAACAAAATAGTTAAAGTAATAATTCTCACCATAAACTAGGGAATATGTCCCTATGAGGTCATATGAATAATTTCATTAAACGCAACAATATAGGATATAATTAATCAAAATAATATATAAACAGTTAATAAAAAACCGTTTAAAACTATAGAAAATTAAAATTAAATCCGTAAAATTAACAATAAGAAGGAGTTAAAGAAGAAGCAGATCATCAATACTCTCTTAAAATTATCATTAATTCATTAATATTTTTTAATATCCATATTTTTATATTTTCCTATTCAGAAACAAAAATTTAATAAATTTCTAAGAACAATTCTTATTGAAACATACTATTAGAAGTATTGACATAAAATACTTTAATTTGTGAGAGAAGCTTGGAATACACTCAAGTCTTTTTTACACGGGGGATACGTACCGTGTAAAAAAACCGTGTAAAAAAAACAGTGTTGCTTCAAAAAACCATGTAAAAAAAACCGCGTTGTTTCAAAAAACCGTGTAAAAAAAACGCGATAAATATTTAAAACAAAAACCGTTTTACTGTTCATTACTCAGCTACGGCAGCAGCTTTGTGGAAGCCAGTTGCTTTCAAGATGGTTAGGATTTACAAATGAGATAAAATTCCGAAATGGTGTGAACAGAGCATTCGGAAGGTCTTTACCTCCAGAAGAACTTTATCATGAACGAATATGATGATGATTTACAAGTACCGAATAAAATTCCATGCACACTGCTCAGTTTTTTGTTATGATGAATTTTGAAATAACACCGGTTTATCACACGGTTTTGTGAAACACATGTGTTTCACAAAACCGTGTGTTAAACCCGTGTTATTTCAAAATTCATCATAACAAATAACTGAGCAGTGTGCATGGAATTTTATTCGGTACTTGTAAGTCATGATCACCTAGAACATATTCGTTCATGATAAAATTCTTCTGGAGGTAAAGACCTTCCGAGTGCTCTGTTCACACCATTTCGGAATTTTCTCTCATTTGAAAGCAGCTGGCTTCCACAAAGCTGCTCCCGTAGCTGAGTAATGAACAGTAAAACGTTGTAGGTACATACATATGAGTATGAATTCCATATCTACGTGGTGCAAATGTGCATACCGTGGTGCATCCTAATTTCAGTTCATAGTGATAGCAATGTTTAACATATTAAGCAGGGTTTTAATCATACAAAGCAGATCACTACTGTGTTACCTGACTTTTAACGAATAAACGTTGTATACGAGTACCCCGAATACAACGTATGACTCGTCTAATTTTGCATAGCATTTGCAATGTAAAATTAGACGAACTATATGTTGTATTCGTGGTACTCGTATATAACGTATACTCGTTATAAGTCAGGTAACACAGTAGCTAAAAAGTACTGGTTTTCGAGTCAAAATGATGTCTTATTGGCTAAACATCGATTTCAGTGACAAGGATTCTTCGTTCACTGTGTTTCATGACTTTGACTATTCGGTCAGCGACAACTTCAACCCCAGTTCCTGTTATGTTAAGTACTATCCACACACTTAGTTTTTCCTACCGAGCTCGGCTGAGCAAATCTCGGCAGGCCATTACCACTTGTACCTGTATAACCTCTAGTGCTACATGCATTCCACAACCAAGTCACTGGTATCACATGTTGTTCAACATTGAATTTATGAAGTTCTTGTAAATGTAAGAAGATTAATTACAGATTATCGAAAAAAAAGGTAATTAAAATTTGTTGCATAACATTTTTTTGAAACATTCACAAACCGGAAGCCACCATTTTGGATTCCAAAATTGCGTGAATCATCGATTTCTGGCCTCTACACATCGTTCCCGTTCCGAAAATATCTATATCGTTGGCTATTTGACAGTTTTTCACAAAACCGGAAGCCGCCATCTTGGATTCCAAAATGGCATGAATCATCGATTTCCGGCCTCTGCATGTCGTCTCGGTTCCAAAAATATCCATATTGTTGGCTATTTGACAGTTTTTCACAAAACCGGAAGCCGCCATCTTGAATTCCAAAATGGCATGAATCATCGATTTCTGGCCTTTGCATGTCGTTTCGGTTCCGAAAATATCCATATTGTTGGCTATTTGACAGATTTTCACAAAACCGGAAGCCGCCATCTTGAATTCCAAAATGGCATGAATCATCGATTTCCGGCCTCTACGCGTCGTTCCCGTTCCAAAAATATCCATATCGTTGGCTATTTGACAGTTTTTACAAAACCGGAAGCCGCCATCTTGGATTCCAAAATGGCGTGAATCATCAACTTCCGGCTTCTGCATGTCGTCTCGGTTCCAAAAATATCCATATTGTTGGCTATTTGACAGTTTTTCACAAAACCGGAAGCCGCCATCTTGGATTTCAAAATGGCGTGAATCATCGATTTCCGGCCTCTACACGTCGTTCCCGTTCCGAAAATATCCATATCGTTAGCTATTTGACAGTTTTTCACAAAACCGGAAGCCGCCATCTTGGATTCCAAAATGGCATGAATCATCGATTTCCGGCCTCTTCACGTCGTTCCCGTTCCCGTTCCCGTATGTACCCATGTTGTCCGGTGAATCCACTCGAAGTACACTTCCAAGTTTGTTTTTTTGGCTAAGTCCATTCCTCAGAAAACACTTAGAATGTTTTGGCTCTTTAACCGCGTTATTTCAAAAAACCGTGTAAAAAAAAAACCGCGTTATTTAAAAAAACCGTGTAAAAAAAACCCCGTTATTTCGAAAATCGTCGTAAAAAAATCGTGTAAAAAAACCGTGCAAAAACAACCGTGTAAAAAAAGACTTCAGTGTATACCACCCTAACTTAAACAAAAATGATTCCTGCATCATTTTCAAAAGGGGGAAGGTGTAGTGTATTTCTAAAATCTAGCAACACGGTCATTACCTGAGTGCTGCGATGCATATTCGATAAAACAAACAAATCAAATATCATCGTATCTTGAGGGCAAAGCACTGTGGTCCCTAACTGCACATATGCTTTGTAAGCAGTTACGATATTTATTTGTACTTTGTTCCTATCGCACGATCGCGCTTTCAGGCTGCTCAAACGAGGACACTATGCATACGTGTACAATGTATGGTTGAATAAAACACTTTGGTTAACCATCTCCAAGTGAACATCTTTATGAGAATGGTCCCATCCTCAGTTAATAACCATAAACTTTACACTTAATTTGTCTCTGCAACAATTTGGAATGGCTTCGAGTGGTTACCAGATGACCCACTGGAAGATTCAGAACATCCGCGAAATTGATTGCTTCGTAAATTCGATCAAAGTAGGCCTTGATTTTTCTCTGCAACTATATGGAATATAGTAAAATGGTGATAACAAGCGTACTCGTAAAGCATCATGGCGAAAAACTAGAATGAGGTGAACAAAAAGTTCAGTTTTCCACAATAATTCGCAAATATCAGTGTAGTATAAAACTGGAACAAAATAATTTTGAGGAGATTATCAAAAGTTAATTTAAAATTGGTAGACAAAGTCCTAGAGCACTCAAATTTGGCCAATAGTTGCTCTGAAAAACAATGTATCCACATGCCAAAATTGAGCCCTCAAGGACGTTGTTTACCCCCCTGACGATAATAGGTTAAGGTATTGCCGAAGCTAACTTTTCCCCTATCAGTTTTTGCTAAGGGTTCTATGGTGTTTTTAATAGATTTTTTATGTTTTTTTCTTCAATTTCTTACGTAGTTCATAATTGTTTGTTATTTTTTCTTTTGTTTTTTTAACCTTTCAGTACTTTTTTTTTGTAAAAGTACGTTTATTTGTCGTTGGTTTGTTTAGTAAAAAATATTCACATAATTATTTAAACCTCGACTTCAACATTAAATTTCAGTTTATCTACACAGTTCGAAAAAGTAGTGTAAATTTCTGTTCAATATGATGCACATAAATGGAGCGTCACATATCATATACGGTTACATTATATGTCATGTAAAGTTCTGACTCATTTCATGCAATGTAGCAAATATTGTATACAAAAGCCCATCTTTGTAAACAACATTGTTTGCAAGTTGCTCGGTTGCGTGAAATGAAATACAAGTCTACGTGAATAAATGTTTACAATACAATTAAAATTCAGAATTTTTATCTGTGTATATCAATCCTGCCATTACAGCTATCAATGAAGGTGGTATAAGTTAAAAAAGTTTTCATTATCAATGTTCTATTATTCGCCGAAGAATTTGTGTTGTATTGTTTCAATACACGTAGTGCAGTGAAGGCAATTTTCTCCATCCGCCCTTCTCATGGTAAACATCAGTCGCCGATTTGAGAATTTTTTGATTTGTCCACATGTAGAGAGAGCTGCGCTGCGAAGGGAATAAATCACGAGCAGCTATATTCTTCCACACACGGGGCCAACTGATTGCTGGATTTGCTGTTTCGACTTTCGGTCTGGATGTACGTTCGACGAAAAAACGATGGATGAGCTCAGCGGAAGGGTGTTGTCGGATTTGGAAGGGGAGGTTTGGAAAATTGTTTAGGATTATCTTCAGACAGGGAGAGTCTGTAGGGGGGGGGGGAGTTTACTTGGTTGAGGAAAGGACTATAATAAGGAAGGGAGATCATTTTCTGCAAGTGCCGATTAATTAGCAATGCCTTACACTTGAACGCTGGTAGTTGTAAGTTGAGACCGCCATCCTCCCATTTTCGCGCTAGCTGCTCCATCGGAATGGTTGCACATGCACCACGGAATAGATAGCTCCGCATGGTAGCCGTCAGCTTCGCCACGTATGCCGCCGTTGGACTTAGATTTGCTGCTATGTACCAAATCTTCGATGATAGGAATGTATTTAACAGCGTTACGTTTTGATGTAAGGATAGGCTGCGTAGCGAGTGTAGCCACACTTGCCGAGCGAAGTTTGTCACGAGTTGGTCCAAATTCAACTTGGTCATTACCCGCACCGAGTTGGCGAAAATAACTCCGAGAATTTTGATGGTGTTTTCGGTACGAAGCCACGGCACAGTTAACGGATTGTTAATAAGGCCGACGTCGATTGCCGTTGTTTTAGCTTCATTCAAGCGCACCCCTGCTACTCTTTCAAAACGTCGGAAGAAATCCCGCATCGCTTTGAGCTTATCGACGCTGGTTACGATGGCACTGATGTCGTCTGCGTATGCGACGATTAGATCTGCTCCACACACTTGTTCTAAACGCCGCAAGAGTGGGTGCAGATAGATTACAAAAAGATACATCGAGAGACGGTCCTCTTGGCGGACCGAACGTTCGATTTGGAAGGGTGCATAGAGGTGTCCTTTTATAAGCAAGCGAGATGAAGATGCTGCTGATATACGGGAGAGCAAATCCACAAGCGCTGGATTGAATCCCATAGCTCGTATCGTATCGAAAGATATCAGTTTCCCATTTTGCCTGGACTATGTCCGTGGAGGACCAACGCGCCCTTGGTGTTTTCGAACGGAAGCGTACCATCGTACCAAGCGAGTGCAGATGGATGACGGAACGTGCAGGATGCAAATGAACCACAAATTGCATCAGCTGCTGGGAGAACCATCCATCGTCCACATTGCGAAAATTGGGTGACTACGGTGGGCTGGGCACATCGTAAGAATGCCCCACGACGACCCAATGAAAATGGTTCTAGAGAGTGACCCAACAGGAACAAGAAGAAGAGGCGCGCAGCGGGCAAGGTGGATCGACCAAGTAGAAAGCGACCTGCGGACCCTTCGCAGACTACGAGGCTGGCGAAGTGTGGCCATAGATCGAGTAGAGTGGAGACGACTTCTTTTGACAGCAGAGGACAACAAGGCCTTAGTATGATTGGTAAGGTAAGTTGATGGACCATATCTTTGATGTCTGCGCTGACTGCAATGTGGAATTTCCGGAAGCGGAATAGAACGGCAGGAAGCGCGGTCAATTGGTCGGTTCCCTTCAGTAGATGACTGTTCAACGACGATCCATCCACCTTTGCAGCAGCGTCCCAGATGATGCGCACCTTTTCTGGCTTCCTCGGGTTCGTGACTGCTCCCAACGGAAGATACCACACTCTTCTTGGATCTGCGCTCTCAGCTCTTTTTCCGTCGCTACGTGATCCCAAACTTGCTTGCCTTTGTCACGTAATCCCGAACTTGCTTGCCTTCGGCTCGTAATCCCGAACTTGCTGTTGAATTTTCTGCTTCAAAATCGAATCTCGCTCCATACGACGTTCCAAACATTTCATGCGGCTCAGCGCCATAGGATAGAGGGTAGCTCAACGTAATCCTTCCGCCACCACAGTTCGGTTTTGAATCGGTCTCCAACTCGCCTGGTCGTTTGTTCCAGCAGCTCCTGTGCACGTTGATCCTCGACCGACTTCTTCCACAGAAAAAAAAAATTCTTCACTGTTTCGTGGAGTTCTTCGTTTAGCGTGCAGTCGCACGTGTGAAAACTGTATGCTCTCTGCTCCATCTGCTGTTGCTGGCCGTAGACGCACCAACCAAGCCTGGTTTTAGCTGCAACTGGTCCGAATTCATCTCCTTCTCTAAACTTCAGCGGTAGGGCCAAACGCAGATTGTCGAACCCAATAAGAATCCTAGGAGTAGTGTCCTGGTAGCACTTCAAAGGTAGATGCTTCAAGTAATCAAAGCACTTTGTTGTATCCTCCAGATGAAAGCTTTGTGTCGGTAGAGTCAAACTCTCAACAGTTCGCGCTCCAACTATTCTGTACTTCTGATCTTTAGAGATCGAAATGGAAACACTCTGGGAAGATTTCTCTATACGGGAAGTGTTTGCCGTCCATCTCAGGCAGAGAGGTTGTAGACTGCCGGATATTCCCAGATGGTTCATCAATCCCCCTTCGCCCAGCGTTAATGAGGACCCTTCATCTAGAAAGGCGAAAGTATTTACCTGACCGCTATTCCCATAAAGAGTCATTTGAACTATCCTGAAGAGTACACTCGAACTCATTAGGCGATGAGTGTGATTTTCCGCTACCTGCGTGACTCCATTCGATGTAAGAGAGGATGGTGCCTATACTGACAACCGTCGATGCCACAGCGTGTAATGACTCGGCATGATCGCCTGCCATGCCTAAACAGGCAGTTTTGGCAGACACCCAGTGAATGAATTATCCTCCAACGATTCTCGATGCTGAGAGCTTTGAAATCCCCAAAGTCTCTGATGCGATGCCCAGCTTTGCTGTACTTCATGCATTCGATCTTGTCAACCTGCTTCTGTAAAGGTACTTCGGATGATGCTTCGCCGGTGGACGCGTGTTGGTTAATGAATCCTTTTTGCTTCATTTTGTCCTTTCCCTGCTCTCTTCCATGGTATCTTTTCCCGTCCGACTCGAATTCGGCGGCTTCGTACTTGGTACACATCCATGCTCGTTCACTAATCGATGAATCGACGCCGACACACGCAAAGTGCCACCAGGAAAAAGCGTCACATTGAACGAAGTTGCCCGGCAAATCAGACACAACTAACCTCATTTTCTCTCAGCGTTGCAAAAGGATCTGGAGGGTTTGGCATCGTTAAATATAAATTCTTTGAAGAATTGTTGCCGGAATGAAACCCCTCGCACTAACTTTCAATAGCAGTATATTATATCAGCTTCAAAAATGCAAATTAGTTAGAAATTATAATCATACATTGCGGATAATTCTATCTTACAATTAAGTGCATTAGTTCAATTTAAGGTTAGTAACCTACGCAACATTAGCTTTGTCGACTAAGAGTGGGTTTCAAATTCTAGAATAACAAATTATAGTTAGTTCACTACACTTTTATAGTTTAATACTAGGCAATCATATGCATTCTTACAATGTTCAGCGCTCTTAGGTAGAAATCAATTAATTTAATAAATTTACAGTCACTCCACTAAATACCAAGTCACGTTGGATGCTCATACAAGTTGTGCTGATGTGTCCGTTTGGCATATCGATCGTCCCTCAGCCTGGCTGATCATCGGTGACAGCGGGTGACGTTTTTGTTGGACCCGTCGCCTCAGCGACCGGGCTCCCAGTTTCACTACCCCTATGGTAGATCGGCAGACTTGCGGCAACAGTACTCATTTCATTTTTTTTTTTGTACGTCCACTTTATTACTATGCTGTACTCATTCCCTTCATTTTTACAGAAGTTTCCCCCTTTTTCAAATTATCAACTTCACTAGGACTTAAAGCTTTGTAAATTGAGCTGGCCAATCCAGTTTTAGAAGCGCTTTGAGTCACGGATCTAGTTTGAATAGCCAACCACTCAGAGCCAATGACCAGTTAATATATTATAAATCACAAATTTACTACATTTCATATAGTTGCCGAGAAAAATCAAGGCCTACTTTGATCAAACTTACGCAACAATCAATTTTACTGATGTTCTGGATCATCTGATAGGCCATCTGGTGACCACTTGGAGCCAATGTTCAGCTAATATATCAAAAATCACCATTTACTGCCTAGACAAATAAACAAACTATAAAAAAAATCATTCCATATAGTTGCAGAGAAAATTCAAGGCCAACTTTGATCTATTTTACGCAGAAATCAATTTTACTGATGTCTCGGATCTTTCAGTGGGTCACACGGATCCAATGACCAGCTAATATATCAACAATCGCCATTTTACT
Organism: Ochlerotatus camptorhynchus; assembly: GCF_037179485.1. NCBI lineage: Eukaryota > Metazoa > Arthropoda > Insecta > Diptera > Culicidae > Ochlerotatus > Ochlerotatus camptorhynchus. The sequence continues at coordinate 253,698 of NW_027040937.1, read as the reverse complement.
ACATTTCATATACCGTCATTGGGACATTTTTTAAAAATGTTTCGTTCCCTACCTTACAACATTCACATTTTAGCAAGGAAAACAATGTTAGGCATGCGAGCACTGAAAAAATTACTACTGTGCTCTAGGGTGGCCCAAAATACCATTTTGTCAGGAAACCTGGGGGCTCACTCTCCAAATTATAGCTTAGGGTGTCAGAAAAAAACTTTTGTATGGCGGCAACTCTGGGAAATGTTGCTTCAAGTTTCTAATTTGAGTTTTATGAAAAAGGTCCCTTTTCTTAGCTTATATCAAAATAATATTTGTAATTATTTCAAATCTAGGTCAACCTAACCCATTTAAAAAAAATTTACAAAATTTTTTAGGGTCCCAACTATAAAAAAATAAAATATCACGGGTTGTTTTGTGTATAATTTTGGTGTTACAGTTTTCTTAATTCTCTAAACAATGATTTTTTGGTAGGGGGATGGGGGCAAGAAGACCATACAAGGCCACCGTTCGTTTGGGCATAATACCTATTAACTCCATCTAATTTTTTTTACAACTTGTTGAAAACGCTTCTAATATATATCTCCATGAAAACCATATCAAAATTCAATTATTCACATGCATTCACTATATTAAATTTTACTGATCCGCTAGTTCTACAGCGAGAAATACACGTAGCTGTTACTAAAAGAACTTATGTTTCTATTTCACATGATTCCTGAATGTTATTTTCTAGTGAAAACCAGTCAAAACGTTAACTTTTACTAGGGTGCTCATATTGCCCCGTATGGTTGTTGATCGGAGCAAAAACAGAAATTTTTCAAATTTTATAATTTATTGAAATTTATTGAAATTTTATCTATATTTTGAACATTGTACATTATCAAACATATTCCAAAGCATGAGCATGATCACAGCTTGTTTTTCATGTGTTATTATGTGTTTTTCTTAGGGGGCCCATATTGCCCCTATCTACCCTACATAATGGCAATGGGGTTCAAACATAACGCTAGAATCAATCTAATAAGATACAAAGATGGGAAATTTTAAGCCCAGTTTGGTCCTATTTGGAAATCTCTCTGAGATATTCACGATTTACTGAAGAAATAGGACAATACATTTTTGCTAGCTTTTATAATTCTTCATATATTTACAGTGGAAGGTTGTATTTTTCATCATAATAAACTTTTTTTATTGTTTTCAGCTTACATACAATCAGTTAGAGAGGTCTCTAAAGAATTATTCTGTAATTTCTGTATCCTAGCTACGGCCAATAGTGGGCTTCATGGTCGTGCGGTTAGCGGCGTTACCCGTCGTTCAGGCGTTTTGTGAGTGCCACGAAGTGAGGGTTCGAATTCCGCTCCAGCCGGTGGAACTTTTCGCAACCCGGAAATTTCCCCTACTGGTCTATTGGGTGTTGAATGTTGTCCATTGTCTAGTGTTAAGTATTCAGTCTGTACAACCTCTGGTTGAAGACGGTGTCAATTGTCTTGTTGATATTGGTTGATGTTTTTCATTATCATTAGTTGGACGATACTCGTTTAATTCTCCTGTCAATCACACTGAAACAAGGACCATAGTTGGGAATACTATTTTGCAGAAAACACGTGTTTTCAATATAACCACGCTTTTTTTTATAATTCGTTTATTTTTCCAGGCTCATTTGCTGTAGCTTTGCGGAGCCGAGTTATAACCACGCTTATTACTGTTAAATCTACTATGACTTCAGTATGGTAGAAAACGAATGTAGACAAATTTACTATGATTCGGACAAAACTACTATGCTTGCTTAAACGGCATAGTAATAATTTAATTAAATGGAATTGTTTTCTGCAAAAAATCTTTAAACCTGCTACTTTTTCGAACTGTGTGGGCTAATAAATGAATAAATGATATATGCATTAAATATTATGTCAGCGTCTTATGGCTTTATTGGATGCGCTAATTGGAATGGTTCGTTTAGAGAAATTATTCATAGGTGTATAAGACACACCTGTATTGGCTAAAAATAATAATAATGAATAGAAAACGGTTTACTTCACAAAAAGATACACAAAACATTATATACAATGCTAAAAGTGCTCCAAAACTATAGTAGCCGGTGGTACGTTTAGATTCATTCGATAGTTTAACCCAAGAGCTGCAAAATGGTGTTGGTTTTTTTTTGCGATAGTTTGCGATTAACTATTTAATTTGCGATTTAAGATTTAGGTTTCAATCGAGCGTCACGTTACATACATATATTTGTTTCAATAGTATTAGCCATGAAATACGTGTTCTACGCAAGGCTGACTGAATAGACTTTCCTACATTTATATGGGGGAGATTTTTTATCAACTTTGCTAAAGACAGCATCATGATTCAAATTAGTATTATGGAGATATTAATTAATTATGTGCATTCTGCTCGTATATTGCAACAAAATACAGGCAGCTTATGCAACGTATCAACTAGTTTGCCACTAAAAAATAAAAGTTCATATTTTCCACAGGCCAACATCTTAACTCATGTCAGTAGGTTAGATAACCACTCTCAGCTGTTATTGACGTAACACGGACTGGTGCTTTTCACTTAATGTTTATATAGGAGATTTTGTTCAATTTCTCACATACAAAATGCTCATCTACATTCAAAAGCGAATATCTCAATAAAACTGACTGGATTCATGATGCAATCTTCAGTAAAGTTGTTACTCGTGAATTGAACTACAATTTTTGAAAATCTGAATCAAATCGAGATTACACTCCTACACTCTATCGATCATAAAACTTTTTTATGATCGATAGAGTGTAGGAGTGTAATTTCAAATTCCCCATACAAAATTCAAACTAAAAGCTCCAGCCCGTGTTACATCCGAAAGAGCTAAAATTTTCAGAGAGTGGTTTTCTCACCTAATGGCACAAATCTAGGGGTTGGCCCATGGAAAATTAGAACTTTTATTTTGTGGGCCAGTCTAATGACTGAACTCTCATTTGTAATATGTTTGCAGAAAATTCAAAATGTGCAACTTAATCAGTGCAGAGTTGTGCGCAATTAGGCACAAGTGCATTAAACAAACTTCTTGAAATTGATTTGCATCAAACATTAATTGCCAGCTTCCAGTCAGAAAAATCGTCAAATCCTTTAGAAAAAAAAACGCAGTGTGATTATTTTCGTTCCGTTCATTTCCATAGAGTTATTTTTTTGCGGAAATTCAGAGTAGTTATACAAAAATACCGTGAAACCTAACAACTTGGAAGATATGTACTGCAAAAAATACGTATAAAATCAGAAGAATTTCCAAATGACCAATAAGCCCGTTATTTCACTTTTCACTAAAAAGCCCAGAATAAGAATAAGAATAAGAATAAGAATAAGAATAAGAATAAGAATAAGAATAAGAATAAGAATAAGAATAAGAATAAGAATAAGAATAAGAATAAGAATAAGAATAAGAATAAGAATAAGAATAAGAATAAGAATAAGAATAAGAATAAGAATAAGAATAAGAATAAGAATAAGAATAAGAATAAGAATAAGAATAAGAATAAGAATAAGAATAAGAATAAGAATAAGAATAAGAATAAGAATAAGAATATTATGCCTGCGCCTTTACCAACTGAGCTCAGGGAGGCCCCTATGATGCGATGAAGAAAAAAAAGCAGTACAAGAAGAAAAAGAGCAGTAAAAGCAGTAGAAGAACTCAAGCCCTCTAAGAACAAAAAAAAATAATCGCTCGGCTCCGTTTAGCTCCTAGAAATATTAAGCCTCCCAAATAAACACCATGAGAAAAACAATTACTTTATAAAATAATCGTAAATGGAAATTTTTGATAATTATAAATCATCAGCTACCCCGATTTTTATCCTGTAGTTTCAAAATGCGACCAAATAAAAAAAATATGAAAACTTTATATGTTTTTTTTTTCCCATTTTACGTAAGAACTAAATTGAAACAATGAACATCGCGTAAATGTAGAATTCAGCGAAGGCCTAAGTGCTTGTTCGTAGCTTCATGTCTCTAGGTTTGAAAGATCGTCGGTCTGGCTATCCTGATAAGGGTCACCGTCGTCGGGTTTGAATGGTTAAAGCATCAACTCTATCATAAGTATTGTGTTATGATATGAGGGACTCGGTTACCTTAGACAGCCGTTGTTGCTTATTGGGCTGAAAATCGTGGGATGAATCCAAACCGACTAAGTCATGACCAGATAAGAGTCTCCCACGACATTAAATTTCAAAAGACATTAATGTTAAGACCCGATAGACCCAAATCCACAAAATGCATGTTTGCAATTCGAGACTTACTCAGCTATCCATTCCCAGCGTCAAACAACATTTTCCAGATTTCGAAAGGCTAATTTATTGCCTCAGAACGAAAAAGTGACTATGACCATCCTAACTGCATACCTATCATGGTGGGAATCATACATGAAGCAACCAGAACGGTTGATAAAGAACGAAAACGTAAACGCTGACATCCACTCGAAGCATACGACCGACAATAAACATTCCCACAACAAAGGAAACTCACCCCCACGATAATACATTTCTCCCTTTCGCGCACATGAGCTTAAGCCACCCGAGCGCAGATACATAATAACAACCAATTAGGATCAAGATCGCTTACTCTCTCCGTTACATATCCCTCTCCACTCATTAGAATATTGATGTACTAGATTAAGTAACCAAAACCTTGAAATTATAAAAACCATTGGCAATAAAGAAATAGATAGAGACTTCAAGCAACTAATCAACTATGAAGTTGTTTTTCGTCCCAAAACCGAAGACAACCTCCAATGCAAGTGAAAAAGTGATTTATTAACCAAAGAAGAAATGTTAAAATGTCTAAATTGAAGAAGAGGAAAATATCTAAATGGCGACCGTGACAGGACACGAACCTGCAATCTTCGGATCCGAAATTTAAACTATAAATCGTTGTTAATAATTAAGAACCTGCCGGGAATAGGATCACAACATGTCAAAAATATACAACACCCTATGTTAGTTTCATATAGAGCAGATTAATCAATAATAAAAATAATAATACAACAAAAATAAATGGGGAAGGGTGATATCGAGTACTTGGCAGCTGTTAGGTTGCGGCTTTCCATTAAGCACGTGATAGCGCACAGAGGAAAAAAAGTAAACCACTAATAACATGTTGGTGACATATTGTACCTATGTATCCAATGTTACTGTCTCCAATAACAAATAATTACTGTACGTAGAGGTAAACACATGTTTAATATTAACTTGCGATTTTAGCAATTCAGTAAGCGTTGTAATTGACATTACGTATATGCATTATGGCAATATAATCCTTACAACAGGTATTCTATAAAAGTTACAGTTATCAAAATAAAAATAACAGGAACAGGAACTAATATTCCTCTGCATTAGGTTAATACTATTTAAATTGTTATACTCTTTCTAATTTTCAACGGTAAAATAAGAACAAACGGATTGATAATTATGTAAATCATGAAATGGTAAGTTAGCAGAAGAATTGGCAATACTAATAATTTAAAAGCCACAAAAACTTCCGGTCACGTGTAATTTGTCGGAAAATGCCATGACTAAATGAAACTTTTTTTTTAATGTCTATTAATATGGTACTATGGTACATAAGGACGCACCGATTATGCTGATCTATTATTAAACCCTAATTACTGTTATTATGTTTCATTTAGGCAGGGGTGGCTATAGATCGATGTATTTACTGAATACCAAATGCTCCGGTAGCATTGGTGCTCAGCACGGAAAACAAATCAAGGAAAAAAAAACTATTTATATGTTTTAACAATGGAAATAATGACAGTACCTTAGTTTCTGCAGAGAAAGATTTCATTAAAAAACATAGCCCATAAACAATATTTTTTTAATGATCGTAGTTTAACCGTAGTGCTCAAATACATTCACAAACGATAAGAATTATGTGTGTTCCCAAATAACTTTTAAGCATTTAATAAGCTTTAGTGTAAGGTGAAGCAAAAGTTCGTTTGGTGTTTTTTTCAAACCCGTTCAAAACAAAACTCAATGTTTTGGCACATGTTTGGAAGGTATATTAAAACCAGACTTTTCCCCAAAAAACTGGTCATGTTTTCGAAAAGTTCTAGGCAAAAGTTTGTTTCGGGATAATAAATTAGAATGGTTGTATCAACATTGTTGTAGTAAAACAAGAAAAAAATCAATAGTAAAGTGTTAATTTTATGTTATTATGACTGTGTTTTTCACGAAGATGTAATGTAATCATTCACAACTGTCTAAAATGCATTTATTTACTTCAAACAATCATAAATGAATCAAAATGTGACAAATGTCTGAGAAAAGTTGCGACCATATTGCATTATTTCCGAGTGAATTTCGTTACAAACATGCGGTTTCTTTATGTCATTCATACCATTATAGGGCATTTCAAGATTTATAGTGGCAAAACTGCTCAAAAACTGGCATTAAGTTGCTGATTTGAACTTTTTCCCCACCTGCGCACAATTGGGAAAAATGAACGGAAAAGTACATTTTGTTGTGTACCACTAAAGTTCGCTGAAACAAAAATATGGTTCATATAATTTCTGTTGGTAAACACATTGCGGAAACGAATGAAAATTGTTTCATGCTGAAGAGAATACTGGAAGTATGAGTTTTTTACTTTAACTTTCAAAAAAAAAATTCTCTTGATATTAAAAACAAAAAACTCCTGCTTCCTGTATTCTCCCCAGGACGAAACCATTTCCATACGATTCCACAAAATGTTTACAAACAAAAATGATATAAACCATATTTTTGTTGCAGTGAGTTTCGGAAATGCTTCAAAACAAAATGTATTTTTTCATTCATTTTTTTCCATTGTGCGGCGAAAAAAAATTCTAGCTTAACATGAACAGAAAATTCTCAACAGCTTTTTTCAAAGAAGTTGTAAACCTTGAATTGAATATATATGTATATATACAGCAATTCCATAGAAAAAAGTTATAGTGAGTCTCAGAATTTCATGAAAATTGGTATAGTTCTTCCTTATCAAAAAATATTAGACTCGTATTTTTTTTATTGCGCCATTAGGGTGACCATTTCCGTGTCAGGGTGGTCCAAAAAATCATTTTTTTTTTTCAAAAATGTCTTTCTTCAAAAATTTATAACTTCTGAACCTCTTGACCGACTTTTACGATTGACCCTTCAAATGAAAGATGTTTTAATGTAGTTTTAAGAAAAGTTATGAAACACTCAGAGATATTTGATTTTGTAGGAAAAAATATGTTACAAATGCTTTTTCTTGATTTTCACTGCGAGGGTCTTCAACAACTTCTTATTTTAGTATTTTTAATTGAAAGATCATTTAATTTTACATAACATATCTAAAAATTAGCGATGTCGGAGAAGCAGTTTTGGAGATACAATTTTTTTTAAATAAAAAATTATTGTTCCGCAATATATGCACCACACGTGCATGGAAACGATGAAGACGCAAGGTAGTTCGCAATGCGTCTCCATCGAGTCACAGCAGCTGTGACTAATGAAATCTATGAGTAACTTACAAGCTGGGTGCAACATTCAGTTCAACCTGCGGGCCGTCCATAAACCACGTAGACCAAGTTTTAAACATTGGAGATCCTACCTTTCCCTTCGTATACTCAAATTTTAAAGCAAGAACAACAACAACAACAACAACAACAACAACAACAACAACAACAACAACAACAACAACAACCAACAACAACAACAACAACAACAACAACAACAACAACAACAACAACAACAACAACAACAACAACAACAACAACAACAACAACAACAACAACAACAACAACAACAACAACAACAACAACAACAACAACAACAACAACAACAACAACAACAACAACAACAACAACAACAACAACAACAACAACAACAACAACAACAACAACAACAACAACAACAACAACAACAACAACAACAACAACAACAACAACAACAACAACAACAACAACAACAACAACAACAACAACAACAACAACAACAACAACAACAACAACAACAACAACAACAACAACAACAACAACAACAACAACAACAACAACAACAACAACAACAACAACAACAACAACAACAACAACAACAACAACAACAACAACAACAACAACAACAACAACAACAACAACAACAACAACAACAACAACAACAACAACAACAACAACAACAACAACCGACTGAGATTGAACTCACAACTTTTGCGGTTAGAGGAAATCACGCTTTTTTTTTTTTTTTCCTCTGTTCGGGACATAACACCACTGCGACCAGTAATTTGATCTATTGTAGTATATCCCGTGTCCTTAGTTTAGTGCATGTCGTATTACTCCATCACTATTGAGAAATGATGAAGTATTCGGTTTTGATACAGTTGTCATTCTTGCCTTCATCGCAAGGAATCGATTTTAACTGAAAGGTTCCGCTATTTATACCCTTCGGAGTTGGAACACCCTCCAAAGGCGCGCCCCTTTGTCAGTTAAAATTGGATTCCTTAACAACAAAAACAAGCTATGACACCGATAATGACCATGCATCAGAACCCTAGTCTTAACCACAACAACAACAACAACAACAACAACAACAACAACAACAACAACAACAACAACAACAACAACAACAACAACAACAACAACAACAACAACAACAACAACAACAACAACAACAACAACAACAACAACAACAACAACAACAACAACAACAACAACAACAACAACAACAACAACAACAACAACAACAACAACAACAACAACAACAACAACAACAACAACAACAACAACAACAACAACAACAACAACAACAACAACAACAACAACAACAACAACAACAACAACAACAACAACAACAACAACAACAACAACAACAACAACAACAACAACAACAACAACAACAACAACAACAACAACAACAACAACAACAACAACAACAACAACAACAACAACAACAACAACAACAACAACAACAACAACAACAACAACAACAACAACAACAACAACAACAACAACAACAACAACAACAACAACAACAACAACAACAACAACAACAACAACAACAACAACAACAACAACAACAACAACAACAACAACAACAACAACAACAACAACAACAACAACAACAACAACAACAACAACAACAACAACAACAACAACAACAACAACAACAACAACAACAACAACAACAACAACAACAACAACAACAACAACAACAACAACAACAACAACAACAACAACAACAACAACAACAACAACAACAACAACAACAACAACAACAACAACAACAACAACAACAACAACAACAACAACAACAACAACAACAACAACAACAACAACAACAACAACAACAACAACAACAACAACAACAACAACAACAACAACAACAACAACAACAACAACAACAACAACAACAACAACAACAACAACAACAACAACAACAACAACAACGACAACAACAACAACAACAACAACAACAACAACAACAACAACAACAACAACAACAACAACAACAGCAGAACTGCATCCCAATGCATAATCATATTTCTGTATATCAGCATTCCCATTCCTTTCCACGAGGCGACCATCCATCAGCGACAACGAGACGGTTAGCAGCAGAAGACAAAACATAGATAGCATATTAGTAATAATTCGCGCACTTAGCGTTTTTCATTAAACCCTTTAGTATATACCACGTTGTAACTCTTTGCTTTTGAATAATAAATCATTCTAGTTCAGACCTTCAGTCGAGTAAGTTCGTAATTCTAATTTTATCATTTTTTAAAACGTATCACCAAACCATGAGGTTTTAACTTATATATTATATTATACACATATATATATATAATACGTCAGTTGTACGATCCATCTGTAAATCCATATCCATCTGTAAATCCATCCATGATGAACGACGTGATTGACAGGAGATTCGTCTGAACGCTTTGGCATAAATCCATGCTGATCCTCGCCAATGTATTGTTTCACGTGGAAATAGAAAGGTCCCAGGACCACCAATTCGAACAATTTGGAAGCCACACACAACGTTGATATTTCACGATGATTGGTTACTTGGGTTGTTAATAAAAATTATCTGTAAATCTGCAACAATAATTTTAAATTTGTGTGGTGTTAGAAAAATTTCATAATTGTAAATTATGTAATTGACGTTTGGGCGGATTTTATGATTAAACTGCAATGATTTTTTGGCGTTGTGAGTGTGAGTTCGTAAAAATTCATGATAATTTCAAGCTTGAGATTTTTTTGCAGATATGCACCTGAGGTAAAAGCTAGCTGGCGCTGATCCTATCTCCACCTTCACTACAACTATGTCATTATTTGAGGTACTTGACAATTCACGTGCCCTCGTCTCTATACATTTATTGTACAACGGTCGTCGCGAGATGACAACTGCGCTAATGGTAATCTTCTCCCATCTAACTGACTTAAATCTTGGGCAGTAGGAGACCACCTGCTCCGATTTTCCTTACGTGTCAGAAACGATGCAGGTACTCCGTGAAACGAACGTGCATCAGGAGGAAGCATATGCTTCCTGTTCGCCAGGTCAGGAGATCTGGTATAATAATACCACTTAATACTTAGCACGCCGTTATACATCCCGTTCTGTTGCGCTGGACCAAGGAAGCAGCTTTGTAGAACACCGCAAGTGATCCTAATCTATCTCCGTCGCATGACTGTCTCGTAGACCAGTACCCAGTTCTGGAAGTAATTCTTTATAATAATGCAAAGGTACTCAGGGATCCTCATTATGTGCAACGCTATGGCGATGGCTTGGCCAGTTGGCACTATTGAATACTTTTTTGACTTCGATCTTTATCACGGTGCGGTGCAATATTGATCTTCTCTCAGCTTTCTCAGTCACTAACCGGATTGCATCCTCCGTAAATCTTCCCATCCGAAAAATCCTTCGGATAGATCATCGGACATCTGATAAAACTGATCCATTATCCTACTGGGATGCTAAGCAACTACATACGAAAATTCCGTTGCTTTTGGCGATCACGAAACCTTCGTACGTGCTAGTAGCCACTTATTGACGGGGGTACCCAAGTAACACACAAAACATCTTTCTGAAAAATAATTAGAACGACTTGTTGTATAAATGGTATTATAAGTAATGTAGAAAACATCCCATGTATTATATGAGGTTTAAAGATGTTTTCTTCATACTTCCTTGAATTCAAAATTTTCGAAAATAGCTTTCTTTTGCTTTTATCTTTAAATGTTATTTAAACGTGCATCTAACTATTTTAATACCACTATAAAACTTGTCGTATGCAAAATCAATCTTAGTAGAATTTATAAAGCTCTTGAAGTGATTCTGTGCTTTCCAGATTGACGTGGACATTGACGGCGCCATTGAGCCGGACTGTCTCTTCACGCAGTGATTGACAGTTTCTTATGAGGTTTTCGGAGGTTTGTTAAAAAGAAAGTTGAAAACTGACATTTATGACATCTCATAAATTAATGTAACTGAAAAGATGCAGGATATAAGTAGTTGAAAATACTTTTAGATAACACTCTGGCAATTAGATGTACGTATTGCTGCTTAAAAAACTTCTTTATGACGGATTGAAGGCATGTTGCACCAGAATATAATTTTCATGCTATTAACATGAACATGATAGATGCTTATTATAAAACTAGTATCAAGCGGAGTTGGTCTACTTAGTAAGGAATAAGTCTATCGCGCCAAGGACCTGTGTTTGAATCCCATGCTCATTTTTTTTTTTTTTTTGCCGCTGTTTTTTACGATATTTCCAAAACATATTTTAACACCAGTGTTTAGTTTTATAAGCTCCGCGTCTTGTAAAGTATTATTGATTCCATACGTACGTCATTGAAAAGTATTTTACAACTTTTTTATGACAAGCCGTGTTGTTTGGGTATCTACCCATAACATGTATTGCCAGCCACCCAGTTACCCAAATCGAAAGGTACTCGATACAGCTCCACAATTATTACAACGCCACACTCTGTTTCTATCGTGGATTACCATAACAGTTGTTGTGCTGTGTCACTATTATTGCGGTTTATTTAGGTCACGTCTATTACCATCCGTGCACCATTGCCTTTTGGAATACTGGGAACTTGAAGCCTCTCGTGATGTGTTCGTTCTCATCCTCTGATATGTAGAGCATACATGTGGCTTCCTACACTCTCTTGCTATGTGACCCCCCTCACCGCATCTTCTACACAGCTGGGATCTGTTATAGTCTTTGCCTGGTGACTGAAGTTCATGCACTTAAAACACCTCTCCAGTTGCTTCAGCACACTGACCACCCATCTTTAACTTTGCTTGTCTCCAACAGCTTCTTAGCTGCTACCATCGTAAATCGTATCTCTGCAGTCTGCGTGCCATAGAACGTCTTCCATATCCGGATTGTCAACGATACATCTCCCATATTGCTATGTACCTTCAGCGCACTATTCAACTCGTCTTCTGTTGTGATCTCGTCCAGCTTCCTGTCCTCGATCACTGTCTTCTGGGATAGAGCTCTAACTATGTTTTTTGTGCGTTTGTAAGTATGCGTTTAGTAGAACAACATTTTATATATTTGCATGAATTGTTTCAAATCAGTGGCCACCGTATGTTATTTGATTGCTTTGATTTCTAACAACGATAATGACAGTTTCGAATAATCATCACAAGTGTACTTTTGATGAATGGTACACGGAATAGGGCCAGGATGAATCATTATTGCCAGCCCTTCACAAACCCTTCTTATATTGACGGAGTACTTGAAATGTATTGCGTGTAAATAAATGAAGGTTTATCATCCTTCCGATTTCCTTCCTGTATGTGCACTCGGAATGTTCTCCCCTCATAGTTCAAATACACCTGTTACAGTAACAAAACCATTCCCCTCGTCTCTTTATTCAGAGCAAGGAATGAAATAACAAAAATACATATGTGTCTGCATAGCAACTTTTCGTTGAAATCAACCCTCATGTAGCCTGAGAAAAATCCATAAACCATAGTATAGTAGGTAGCTACAAGTGCATTCCACGTAGCATAAAATTGTGAGCACGTCTTGTATGTACTTTTTCATTCTTTTTTTTTCCGGTTACAGGACTGCCGGTATTGCTGATAAAAGCATGCGTGAAACAACACTAATTTTAGGACCAGAACATGATGTGGCTACAAGGGGGTGTATTTATATCAAAACACAATTTTTTTGCCACAATTTTTAAAGAACAGATGATATTGTGCTTAGGGCCGATTTCTTCACCTGCGCTTAAGCCTCAAACCAGGTTTTACTGTATGGGTAATTTTTACAGGTTTACAGATAATTAAACCTATTGAACGATTCGAAAAGAATAACTTAATTTGCTTATGTCATTTTCGTTTTCGTGGAATGGTATACAATGGTGCTGAATCTTGATGATTGTTATTCCCGAAAGTAATCAAACAAAGATGTGTGAATCTCGTTAATCAAAATTAAGAGTGTAGCGTTTGGTGATATTTCCGCGATTTACTGGAACTATTCAATCAACACTGAAAAAAGTAAATCAGTTTAACCGACTTTTCCAGCAATTCAAGCACTCAGTAAACAAATTCGGACTCATATAAAAATAATCTTAGTGTGTACAAATTTAAACCGTTCCAAAGACAACCAGAAGTCTATCACAGCCCATCACAGTTATAATCTTGACATGCTTCAAATTAAATTTAGATCATAATAAGAATGAATTTCATCGCATAAATTATGTGATGCAAACTTTCGACTTAAATACAATTTATCATTTTTATATCGAATAGTAGTTCACATAAAATTGAACAAACTCGTAAGGCTGGTCAAGTTGAATTTGTTTTTACAGATTGCATCGTATATGATGTCAAATATAATCGTTTATGAAATAAATTTAAATTTGCATACACTGAAGTAGGTAAGCATAAGCTATCGTCAGTTTAAAGAAAAAGAAGAATCGTGCGTCAGAATATTAGACGTCCGAATATGTTTGTTTTTTCTCGGTTTGTTTTCCGTCGATCTTGTTTTCCGTGTACCAATGCCAGGGAGGCAGCTCCCACACCTAGACCCTACCTATCGACCCATCAACTCATAAACCGGAGACCAACGGCATTACTTCCCTTCCAATGCAAGGCGTGATCAGAGATTTTATGCCTCAGAAAATCCCGGCGGCTCCAACTGGGATTGAACCCAGGTCTGCTGAGGTTTACCACTACACCACCGGCGTTTATGTGTGTATTTATTTATTTATTTACTTATTTATTTATTTATTCGTCAATCAAATCGTAGACTACATATTAACATTAGCACTTATGTTCTATGACTTCGCAGGGTTCTGAAATATATTTTTAATTCTGTTGACGGCATATTTAGGTCAATCATTTCACAATGATGATTAAAAACAGTCATAATCTGATTTACCGGTCCAAATTTAGCGTAATTGGTCCGATGGCGATCTACTGCTAACAAGTGTTAATTGCGTAATTGTCGGGAAGGTGCATACAAATTTAACCTTGACAATAGAACAGCTGAGTCAATGCGTTGCGAAATGATATTGTTTAATAAATAAATATTTGCGTAATCCCGACGATCTTTCAATGTTTGAATGCTGATCAACAAGCAACGTGCTTCATATGACGGGAGAAGAAAAGTTGTCCAACCTACGTAGTGCATATAATAAAAATTGCTTTGGATTGACTCTATTCGTTTTTCATGCTTTTTCATATAAGGTGACCAAACAACGCTACAATATTCTAAAATTGACCTCACATAAGCATCGTAAAGCGATTTTATTGTACAAGGATCTTTAAAGTGGATACCGAAATGTTTTAATAAAATTAAGCATATTGCCTGCTCTATGTATTATTGTCCACAAATGTCAATTTAGAATCTAGAATAACACCTAAATCTCTTACATTTTCACATTTTTGAACATTTTCATCACCTAGATAGATTTTGTTTGTTTAGTTTTCTACTGTACGTTATATTAAGATTACATTTTTTAATATTTAGTTTCAATAAACCATCTGTAAAAACATGTATTTCATTCTGAAACACATTCATATCGTTATCGTTTCCTACTTCTAAAAATAGGTTCATGTCATCAGCGTATATAAGCACCCTGATATTTTTAAAATAAGAGAGACGTCATTAATGTACAAAATAAAAAGAAGGGGACCTAGGTGCGAGCCCTGGGGAACTCCTGACGTGACATGAATTGCTTAGATGTTTTCTCGTTGAATCTTACAATTTGCTGGCGATCAACTAAATACGATTTAATCCAGGTGAGGAGCTTCATCTCAATTCCCATTTTTTCTAATTTAAAAAATCAGCATTGGAATATCAATTCTGTCAAACACTTTGCTGAAATCCGTAGATAGAGCTTCTACTTGGTTACCTATGTCCATTGCATTTAATACGAAGTCCACAAATTCCAAAAGGTTTGTGGTGGTTGAACGGCCTTTAAAAAACCGTGTTGTGCACTAATTATTCTTTGTTTTATCTGGCCAAAAACGTAATTATTTATAATTGATTCGAAGAGTTTTGGAATGCACGAAATGTTATTTCACTTTCCTTGCGGAATAATGATCTGTTCAATTATTCCGTTAGGTAATGTTGGCATTTATTGCAAAACTGCGTAAGCGTGATTTTGCCCCGTAACGTGGGTAGATCACCTTTTCGTGGTACGTTACGGGATGTAAGATCTACCACCGATTCCTAGTCCTGACTTCTTCAAACTAGGGGAACAGGATTTTTCAGTAATCAAAGGAACACATCTTAGTCCTTGTTACTTTTTATGCCTTGTTGATAATGATAAGTCCTCGGGTTGCCTGGACCGAGGATGATCTTGAAACAAGGAAAAAATGAGTTAGTTAGTCTTCACCTATGTGATTCCTAATCTTCTAATCGTTGTTCCCTAGTTTGAAGTGGTTAAGACTAGGGTTCTGATGCATGGTCATTATCGGTGTCATAGCTTGTTTTTGTTGTTAAGGAATCCAATTTTAACTGACAAAGGGGCGCGCCTTTGGAGGGTGTTCCAACTCCGAAGGGTATAAATAGCGGAACCTTTCAGTTAAAATCGATTCCTTGCGATGAAGGCAAGAATGACAACTGTATCAAAACCGAATACTTCATCATTTCTCAATAGTGATGGAGTAATACGACATGCACTAAACTAAGGACACGGGATATACTACAATAGATCAAATTACTGGTCGCAGTGGTGTTATGTCCCGAACAGAGGAAAAAAAAAAAAAAAGCGTGATTTCCTCTAACCGCAAAAGTTGTGAGTTCAATCTCAGTCGGTGCCACCGGGATTTTCTGAGGCATAAAATCTATGATCACGCCTTCCTTCAGAAGGGAAGTAAAACTGTTGGCCCCCGGTCCATGAGTTAATGGGTCGATAGCGTGTGGGAGCTGCCTTCTTGGCATTGGTACTAAGTACGGAAAACAAATCAAGGAAAAAAAGTGTTAAATTAATTGATTCACAATAGCTAGACATTATTTTATATAATTCCGGAGTGATTTGAGATTTGGGCGTAATTGCATTTGTAAACAAACACGACAATCACCGATTTCTCGCGAATAAAAGCTCAATCTCGAAAACTACTAACGCTATGAGGTACAAGAGTGATTCCTCTATCATTTGGTATAGTTTGTTTATTAAATTGAGCTTGATTTCAAGAGAAATCGGCAATTGACGTCTTTGTTTACAAAAGCAATTACGCCCAAATCTCAAATCATTCCGGAATTGTCCATTTCAGGCACAGTTTGTTCTTCGGTTGTTAACATAAAATAAGTTTCTGTTCCTTAGTGAGCGAGTAGGAGCATAAAAATTAATATTTTCCAAAACCTCTAGACTGCTTATTTTTTTGCGAAATAACAACGTTTATTAATGCTATCATTGCGGATTCTCTCTTAACTTTTTGAGCTCATCTAAATTTATTAACATACATCGTGACTCATATGATGGGAGTGGAAAACTTGTCCAACCTAGCCTTCTTAGAGCAAACAACAAGAACTGCTTTTGAACATACTCAATACGGTTAACATGTGTATCATGATATGGAGCCCAACTACAGTACTCAAGAAGAGGCCTCACATATGCACTGTACGTAGCTTTAGAAGCATTGTCATGCTTTTAAGAGTTGTTTGTATATATATATTTGTATATAACGGTTGCATTAAAAAGTAGAGAGTATTTTTTATGTGATGACTTGCACTGCCAATACTCACATTTCAGTCCCATTTGATTTTTCATCACTTTTGAGTTAACCTCAGGAATAGTGTTTAACACTGGAAATATATATTTTGTATGGAGAAAAGGTGAAACAATACCAAGTCACGTAAGTCCCATATTGAAAGTATCCGCATATCAGCCCCATATTGAAAGTACCTGCATTATTGTCACGTTAGGATGCTTCATTTTGAAAAAAATATATTCAACATCATTAAGACCGCCCTCCAGTTTAACTCATAGCCCCAAAATATAAGCCTAGTCAACATACGGCAATGATTTTAGAATTGAAGAAGTTGTAGGGATTACGTAAATGGTTTGAATATTGTATGGAGATTATGGTGCATTACTATGAGATATTTTGAAATTCAACTGCTATCGCTCTATCTTTGGTTAAATTAAATAGAATACCTTTTTATCATGAAAATATTTTGCTTGTTGTTAAGAAACTGGTGTTGATTTTTGGTGTCTTATGAGCTTATAATTGTCATTGATTTCGTCTTACAGCACTTAACTTCTATTACACCATTTCTTGATCAAAGTTGAATCGAGTATCGATGTCTTGATCTGTTCACTCCCTGTTTTAGATGACAGCATGACAATAGTTATTATCGTGCATTGTCACTGGATCAGTTCCGATGCCGTATATTAGCTTCAACAACCAGGGTAGCTGGAAGAGCCTTGACTCGGAAAACGTACTCTGCATCTATTGACTGCAAGCTAACGCATTACTGCTTTCTAGCGATCCAGTTGATCGAACCACTTCCAAATTCGAAAACTATGATAGAACCTTGAATCGTTAGCTACCATGTCATCAGCTAATCTTTCAAGACCATCAAGCTTAAGTAAGAACTCAATTGTCACTTTAATGTTCCACAGAGTTCGGTTCCCTACGATCCAATCCGTTTTGATAGATTAAATAACTAATCTAACTAACCCACCTCTTAATTTTAACTGCACTCAAAATATCGGCTGTGCTCATGCACTTCTGACCCGAGCAAAGTAAAATATCAAGTTGATAACAAGTTCTATTTCCGGTTATCACTTTTTGATAACTGAATATGTTATCATAAATGAAAGAACCAACGACTGTGAATTTGATGAAATCTTTGATTACAATTCAGCAAATTATGATAACATTAGAAATAGATTGAACATTGTCGATTGGCAAGCAATATTAAGAACTGCAGGAAATGTTGAATGTGCAGTTGACGTATTCTACAATGTGTTGCTTGAAATAATACTTGAAGAAGTGCCAACTAAAAGAAGAAGACGTCAGAGTCATGCAAAACATCCAGTTTGGTACTACAGGAACTGAAAAATTTAAAAAATCGAAGCAAAAATTTTATAAAAAATATAATAGTGAAGAAACTTTGGCATACTATTTAGACATTTGCGATCAGTTAACTTTGGCCGTGAATATGGCATTTGAGGAGTATAATTTAAAAACTGAACTTGAAATAAAATCTTGCCCTAGGAACTTCTTCAATTATGTGAAAACCAAATTAAAATCTGATAATTTTCCCTCAAGATGCATTTGGACGATAGGATAGGTGAGAACTCGGATGATATATGCAATTTGTTTGCAAATTTCTTCCAAGAAATCTATACTACGTTTTCAGAAGAGAACGGGACCGTGAATATTTTGAATCTTTTCCAGAATTTTCAAGTGACATTAGCGTAAGTCAAATCAAGCTTCATGATATTTTAAAGGGTTTAAACAATTTAGATGCATCTAAAGGTCCTGGCCCTGACGGTGTTCCGCCAGTTTTTATGAAAACTTTAGCAATTGAACTTACTGCTCCATTATTTTGGATTTTCAATATGTCACTGGAATCCGGAAACTTCCCTAAAATATGGAAAAACTCGGTTTTAGTGCCTATCTTTAAATCGGGTAAAAAATCCGACGTACGTAATTATCGTGGTATAACTATTATCTCTTGCATTCCGAAACTTTTCGAGGCAATTGTAAATGAAAAACTCTTTTTTCAAATTAAAAACAGAATAACTACTATGCAACATGGCTTCTTTAAAGGCCGTTCAACAACTACGAATTTGCTCGAATTAATTAATTATTCCTTGAATGCAATGGATAACGGAAACCATATAGAAGTGTTGTATACAGATTTCAGCAAAGCGTTTGATTGAATTGACCCATGCTTCTTTTTAAACTTCAAAAAATGGGAATTCATTACGCACTCCTCAAGTGGCTTGAATCATATTTAACTGACTGCCATCAAAAAGTAAAATACAAAGGAAAGATATCAAATCCCGTTGATGTCACTTCAGGAGTTCCTCAAGGCTCCCATTTAGGACCACTTTTATTTATCCTCTTCGTCAATGACATATTTTTCATTATTAAGAAATTGAAAGTTTTAATATATGCTGACGACATTAATTTTTTTTTGGAAATAAAAGATGCCAAAGACATCATCACATTCAAAGAGGAAATTCAGATATTCCATACTTGGTGTCAAAAAAGCCTGCTACAATTAAATATAAATGTAACTCCATTACCATTAGTAGAAAACAAATCCTACCCGATATAACAATCACTTTAGGAAACCAGATCGTAGAAAAGTGTGATAGAGTCAGGGATCTAGGTGTTATTTTGGACTCAAAACTTACTTTCACCGATCATTATAACACAATTATTAACAGAGCTAACAACATGCTTGGTTTCATAAAACGTTTCTGCTATAACTTTCACGATCCTTATACGATAAAAACATTGTACATTGCTTATGTAAGGTCGATATTAGAAAATTGCAGCATGGTTTGGTCTCCTTTTTCAATCACGCACGAAGAAAGAATAGAGTCCGTTCAAAAGCAGTTTCTATTGTATGCACTCCGCAAGTTAGGTTGGACTGTATTTCCTCTGCCATCTTATACAGCTCGGTGTATGCTCATAAATATCCAAACATTAAAAGAGCGTCGTGAATTTGCTATGATTTCTTTCGTAAACGATATCGTATCACATCGAATTAATTCAATAGAACTATTGTCATTATTAAATTTATATACACCATCTAGGCATTTACGAAACAGAAATATATTTGCTACAAATCGTCATCGTACGAATTATGCCAAATTTGGACCCTTGAACCAAATGATGGATACATATAATAAGCACTGCGATAACATTGACTTTACAATGACAAAAACCAAATTAAAGCAATATTTTAATTCCTCGCATAACGTCAACTAGAAGTAATGTGTTAACTTGTTCTTAATACATATTATAAAAATATAAACAAAGACAAAATTGTAAAAATAGCACTTAAGACAACAATTGTAAAACGGTCTACACTGATTGATGACAAATAAATAAAATAAAATAAAAAAAATATGGTTGAATTAACAGCCAACATAACAAAAATGATAACAAAAAATTGCTCGTTGGATATCACAAAAATAACTATTTTTTTCTTTTTTTTTCCTTTATTTAACGTCGGTCTCTGTTCCGCAATCTAGTGCCAATCACCGACGGACATCGATTGCCATCCATTGAAGGCAACCGAATGTGCAGGAAGGCAGCTTCCACACCTGCGTAGGATATCGCACCCATTCACAACACACATGGGCCGGGACCAACGGCTTTACTTCCCTTCCGAAGGAAGACGTGACCAGAGATTTTTATGCCTCAGAAAAATCCCACCGACCTCGGCTGGGATTGAACCCAGACCCATTGGGGTGTTAGAAAGCAGTCACGCTTACCACTACACCACCGGCGCCGGCCAATAACTAATTTTATTATCATTGATAATATCTTGATAACAAATTCTGTAAGCCATACAAATTTATTCCATAAATTTTAAATCATGTTATCATTTTGATATCAAAGCCTTACGCTGATAACTGAAATATGATTAGGGATTAAAAGCACTATTTTTTTATTGTTTCAATGCGAATAACATTTAATGTTTTTAACTAACCTTGCATCGTTAATAAATATAAAGTGAATTTTTCATGATAACAACTGATAACAAAATTGATCAAGGCTGATACCTAAATAAGTTATGAGATACCAACTGAAAAGAAAATAATATCTGGGATAACAAGACTTGTTATATAGATGATAAATATCGGGTTGTTATTCTACTTTGCTCAGGGATACTCTCAGATCGCTGTTCTTCTCTCCATTTACGCTGAAGCTCCGACATAATCTGCGTGACTGCTCTGTTGACGGCATTCCAAGTACCCTCCTCGTGACACATTTCATCAACGACATTCTCCACGTTAAGGACGGGCATCTTCCTTCGCACTGTCTCTAACCTTGGATAGTCGAAGACCAGATGCTCCGGCGTTTCATTGACGTTGCCACACTCCAGACAGAGGGGTGACGCTGCGTGTCCGAACCGATGCAGATATTTCCTGAAGCAGCCGTGGGCTAGACAAGAACTGCGTTAGGTGGCAGTTGACCCAGGTCGAAAAAATCGGTATTAGTCTATGTGTACATCTACCGTTCTCCACCGTGCTCCACTCCTGTTGCCATTTAACCAACAACTCAACTCTCACAACTTTCCATACTGCAAAATCCTAACTCAGCTCTTAGCTTATCAGCAGCTTATTTTGGCATTCTGAACAAACGCCTTTTTTGATTTTGCTCTAAAGTGCCTAGATCCTTCTGGGCTACGACCCTAGTTGAATTTTTTTTTTAAATTTCAACTTTCAGAAGAGATTACTCCACAACCAAATAAGTTATTTGTGATCTTAGAACGTCAATTTGAAGGTTTTTTAATGCAGATTCTTTTGAATGTACAAACATTTTGTTATTGTTACAGTAACTACAGTAAACAGGCTGATTACCGGCGGGTATTAAAATTGTCTAAAAATGGCGAAAATGGGTGAGATTTTTTATTTCCTAATATTTTGGGCTCAAATTTTCACCACACTTTGTAAAACTCTTCTACTAGATGTGTATCCAAGGGCAGGGGTTGAAACTGTTGACGTTTTTTACTACACTCGCTTCGTTGTCATGCGCGACAGTCTGTTTTTATTCCTACACTCATGCTCTACCGTCGTCTCTCTCACACAACACAACCGGTAGAATAACATTCGAGAGAAAAGAAAATGATCAAATAACTATCATATGAAATGAGTAATTTCGTTCTAATTTCTCAATTTGGTGTAAATTAAACCATTTCTGATGAGAAATGTTATTCCTATGACATCATTGCTTGCTATTTTCAAAATTCACACAGGCACAACATCAGCAGCTCTTATTATGAGAAAAACTAAAATACATACATTCGTGACGGTCTTCGGCGACAGTTTCATATGACAGAGCCTGTCGTATGACATTTGAGTTTGGTACTGTACTATGATAGCTTGTTTTCCAAGTGTCGGAGGCAAAAGCAGTCGATTATCACAGAAAATGTGTCGACTACCGTGACCGCTTACAAGACTGTCCAAGGGTAAATGATTTGGACAAATAGTTTTTGAAGTATGACCAGAAGAGTGAGTAATAGTTTTGAGCTTTTTTGGTGGAAAATCAATGCTATTTTATATTTTTTTTATTTTTTTTTTTTTTGAATTCCTTCACGCCGATGGCACAATAATATTTTTATGTTATTTTTCACATGTTCAGGGCAGGATTCTCAATATATGAAATCATAACTATATCAGTTATTTACTTCTGTCCATAATTTAATTGTGGTTCTACAAGTGAAAAATACGTTCCTATGGGATACAGCCAAAACGTGAAGAACGATGAAATCAGATAGATTAGCAGGTATATTAAATTTCACTTGTAGATGAAAGCTGCTACTTGAATAATACCCTTATTTGAGTAATTAATCTAACGAGCAAGAATGCTTTTTTCATTATACCTAGTTATAAAGAAAAATAAACGTTGAACCTTTATTTTTCATTTTTTGAAAACACACTTTCCATTCATGAACGTAACTTTCATGTTCTTCTTCTACGCATTTGAAGCTACGCACAAGAAACAGTTGCAGAATTATAATTATGTCTAAGTATTAGTATAGATTTTTAGGCTTGCAAAAACAAAACAAGTAGTAAGTTGTGTTGGTGCTCAGAAGATAAAATTTGCCTGGAACATAAGAAGACGTACATTTTCAACGTTGGAAGCATTTGAAAAATTATTTCATCTGACTTGGCTGGTAGAAAACAGATATTTATGTAAAACCGAATCGCAACTATGTAAAATTAATACCATCCTCCGAATTGCGCGGCGGGTTGTACCATTTTTTCATCGCTATTTCTCGTTTATCCTCTAACCAATCGAACAGATTAATTGTAGATGACTAATTTAGAGTACATTATTGCCGTTATACGCATAACTGTCCCATGTTCTATGCAATCCTTATGCATCGTGGGACTCTTATGCGTATAACGGCAGTATAGCACTAGTAAACAATATAGTTAGATTTTCCAAAAGACAGAAATAACGGTGGGTGGATAAAGATTGCAGTAAAAACATGGCACATAATGGTTAACAAACTGATTGAACTATGGGTTTGCTGACGATACATGACAATTACGTTAACAGTTAACTCATGCATTGATTTTGGCATCGAAAGCTGTCAATTAATAATTGTGGAAGTGTTACGCTACGAGTTAACTCGTAGATAAAAGATGGATTCTTCAGTGGTGTTGAGTACTTGGCACTGATGAAGTCTGCAATTAGTAGACGAAATACGCGTATCTGTCAAAAGATAAGCAATTATAACGGAATTTAAAGGAAATAAACCAAGACACTAAAAGCTCTTCTGAAAGTTGAAATTTTATTAAATCTTGAAAATCTTGGGTTGTAGCCTAGAAGGATCTAGGCACTTTAGAGCAAAATCAAAAAAGACGTTTGTTCATTTATTTATTTATTTATTTATTTGTCGTCAATCAGTGTAGACCGTTTTACAATTGTTGTCTTAAGTGCTATTTTTACAATTTTGTCTTTGTTTATATTTTTTATAATATGTCTTAAGAAAAAGTTAAAACATTACTTCTAGTTGACGTTATGCGACGAATTAAAATATTGCTTTAATTTAGTTTTTGTCATTGTAAAGTCAATGTTATCGCAGTGCTTATTATATGTATCCATCATTTGGTTCAAGGGTCCAAATTTGGCATAATTCGTACGATGACGATTTGTAGCAAATATATTTCTGTTTCGTAAATGCCTAGATGGTGTATATAAATTTAAGGATGACAATAGTTCTATTGAATCAATTCGATGTGATACGATATCGTTTACGAAAGAAATCATAGCAAATTCACGACGTTCTTTTAATGTTTGGATATTTATGAGCATACACCGAGTTGTGTAAGATGGCAGAGGAAATACAGTCCAACCTAACTTGCGGAGTGCATACAATAGAAACTGCTTTTGAACGGACTCTATTCTTTCTTCGTGTGTGATTGAAAACGGTGACCAAACTATGCTGCAATATTCTAATATCGATCTTACATAAGCAATGTACAATGTTTTTATCGTATACGGATCGTGAAAGTTATAGCAGAAACGTTTTATGAAACCAAGCATGTTGTTAGCTCTGTTAATAATTGTGTTATAATGATCGGTGAAAGTAAGTTTTGAGTCCAAAATAACACCTAGATCCCTGACTCTATCACATTTTTCTACGATCTGGTTTCCTAAAGTGACTGTTATATCGGGTAGCTTTTGTTTTCTACTAATGGTAATGGAGTTACATTTTTTTATATTTAATTGTAGCAGGCTTTTTAGACACCAAGTATGGAATATTTGAATTTCCTCTTTGAATGTGATGATGTCTTTGGCATCTTTTATTTCCAAAAAAAGTTTAATGTCGTCAGCATATATTAATACTTTCAATTTCTTAATAATGAAAGATATGTCATTGACGAAGAGAATAAATAAAAGTGGTCCTAAATGGAAGCCTTGAGGAACTTCTGAAGTGACATCAACGGGATTTGATATCTTTCCTTTGTATTTTACTATTTGATGACGGTCAGTTAAATTTGATTCAAGCCACTTGAGGAGTGCGTAATGAATTCCCATTTTTTGAAGTTTAAAAAGAAGCATGGGTATGTCAATTCGATCAAACGTTTTGCTGAAATATGTATACAACACTTCTACATGGTTTCCGTTATCCATTGCATTCAAGGAATAATTAATTAATTCGAGCAAATTCGTAGTTGTTGAACGGCCTTTAAAGAAGCCATGTTGCATAATAGTTATTCTGTTTTTAATTTGAAGAAAGAGTTTTTCATTTACAATCGCCTCGAAAAGTTTCGGAATGCAAGAGATAATAGCTATACCACGATAATTACGTATGTCGGATTTTTTACCCGATTTAAAGATAGGCACTAGAAACGAGTTTTTCCATATTTTGGGGAAATTTCCGGATTCCAGTGACATATTGAAAATCCAAAATAATGGAGCAGTAAGTTCAATTGCTAAAGTTTTCATAAAAACTGGCGGAACACCGTCAGGGCCAGGACCTTTAGATGCATATAAATTGTTTAAACCCTTTAAGATATCATGAACCTTGATTTGACTTACGCTGATGTCACTTGAAAATTCTGGATATGATTCAAAATATTCACGGTCACGGTCCTCTTCTGAAAACGTAGTATAGATTTCTTGGAAGAAATTTGAAAACAAATTGCATATATCATCCGAGTTCTCACCTATCCTATCGTCCAAATGCATCTTTGAGGGAAAATTATCAGATTATAATTTGGTTTTCACATAATTGAAGAAGTTTCTAGAACAAGATTTTATTTCAAGTTCAGTTTTTAAATTATATTCCTCAAATGCCATATTCACGGCCAAATTTAACTGATCGCAAATGTCTAAATAGTATGCCAAAGTTTCTTCACTATTATATTTTTTATAAAATTTGTGCGCTTTTTGCTTTCGATTTTTTAAATTTTTCAGTTCCCTGTTGTACCAAACTGGATGTTTTGCATGACTCTGACGTCTTCTTCTTTTAGTTGGCACTTCTTCAAGAATTATTTCAAGCAACACATTGTAGAATACGTCAACTGCACATTCAACATTTCCTGCAGTTCTTAATATTGCTTGCCAATCGACAATGTTCAATCTATTTCTAATGTTATCATAATTTGCTGAATTGTAATCAAAGATTTCATCAAATTCGCAGTCGTTGGTTCTTTCATTTATGTGAACGAATAGAGAATACTCTATTGCTGTGTGAAACATTTCATTTCTACATATGGGACTTAACGATTCAGTCACACAGAAATCTTCATAAGTATTTGTTAATAAAAGGTCTAAATAACAATTTTGTTGATTTTTCACATGGTTAATTTGATAGAGTCCTAAATTTGCAATTTTGTCAAAAATGAAATGGAGTGTTTCATTTTCCCCAACGACTGGAAGTAAGATGCTTTCATTGTCCATATCAGAAATAAAGTCAACATTGCGTTAGTTAAAGTCCCCATATATATGAACTTTTACTTCAGGGGGTAAACTAGACAAAATTTCTTCCGCTTTTCCAAAAAACTTATCATACGTGTCCTTATGAGCATTGTTTGGAGGAAAGTATACCGAAGCAAAGACATGTGTTTCGTCTGCTACCTGCGCTTTTACCCATACATGTTCGAATTCTTTAAATTTAGTAGCCATAATAATTTCTGAATTCAATTTGGTCGAAATCGATTTTTTTCCAGACCATTGAAAATTGCGGTCGTCTCTATAAACGTTATAATTGTTACCAAAAACTTCTTCACTTCTCACACTATCATCCCAACTTGTTTCATTAGCCATTATGACAGAGTAAGTAGAACTTAATATATTTTTGTTAATTTCTTTCATTTTACCGGCGCTTCTCATGCGGTTAACATTTTGGCAATATACCAAAATTTCTGTACTGGTCTGAAGATTAGGTGAAGAAGTTGATGGTAACCTGTCATTCATAAAACTATTATCAAAATTATTTACCCCTGATCCATGTTCCGAATTTGTTTCGTTCTGCCAAGTGTCGTGATCTTCGTTATTTTCTTCCTCTATGGAGTGTGTCAGTTTTGTAGAAAAAACGAGTGCCTCTCCTTGATGTAGAGAAGTCGTCAAGTCCTGGATAATGTCGGGGTCTGCCGGATCATTGTCTTCCTCCAAGGGGTGCGTCAATTTCGTACAAAACACGAATTCCTACATACACACGCCTCGCATGATGCAGTTGCAGCCATCCCGTTATGCAAGTGCGCTGGAACGGTACGTGGGTATACATCGCACGCCGGGTAGGGGTTTAAGATTTCCCCTCGTTGGAATTGCATCGTGGGTCGATAGTTAGCCTGCGGCGGTCTGTAAAACCGATATTTCGCTGCAGCAAGAAGCTCTCGATCAGGTGGCAGTAGGTTGTTTCTATTCTGACTAACACTGCTGCGGAAACTGTTAGGTTAGTGTTGTTGTTTCGATGATTGTTAGATATGTTATTGTTGTTGTTGCTGTGGTTGTTGTTATTTTTGCTGTTGTTGTTGTTGTTGTGGTTGTTGTTGTTGTTGTTGTTGTTGTTGTTGTTGTTGTTGTTGTTGTTATTGTTGTTGTTTTTGTTGTTGTTGTTGTTGTTGTTGTTGTTGTTGTTGTTGTTGTTGTTGTTGTTGTTGTTGTTGTTGTTGTTGTTGTTGTTGTTGTTGTTGTTGTTGTTGTTGTTGTTGTTGTTGTTGTTGTTGTTGTTGTTGTTGTTGTTGTTGTTGTTGTTGTTGTTGTTGTTGTTGTTGTTGTTGTTGTTGTTGTTGTTGTTGTTGTTGTTGTTGTTGTTGTTGTTGTTGTTGTTGTTGTTGTTGTTGTTGTTGTTGTTGTTGTTGTTGTTGTTGTTGTTGTTGTTGTTGTTGTTGTTGTTGTTGTTGTTGTTGTTGTTGTTGTTGTTGTTGTTGTTGTTGTTGTTGTTGTTGTTGTTGTTGTTGTTGTTGTTGTTGTTGTTGTTGTTGTTGTTGTTGTTGTTGTTGTTGTTGTTGTTGTTGTTGTTGTTGTTGTTGTTGTTGTTGTTGTTGTTGTTGTTGTTGTTGTTGTTGTGGTTGTTGTTGTGGTTGTTGTTATTGTTGTTTTTGTTGTTGTTGTTGAGCAAGTTTTGTTTCCTTCACCTTCTAGCCTTTCCAGCTATTTTTTGCTGTATCAAACGGCGTGATTTTCGGTCATCGTACTCGGTCCAGTTTGCCTTCCATACCTTCCTGGTACCAAGTAGACGCCACCCTGAGTCATCGTTGTTGTTATTTAATTCCACCTCCAAGCATGTAATTCCACCTCATCCTATCCACAAAAAGGGCAGCAAACGGGATGTGGACAATTATCGTGGAATTACGTCGTTGAGCGCAGTTTCGAAGTTATTCGAGTTAGTCATCATGGAGCCTCTACTCTCTCATTGTAAGCAGTATCTAAGTGGTGATCAACACGGCTTCACTTCCGGTCGTTCTACTTCCACAAATCTGCTGTGTTTGACATCGTATCTTACGGAAAGCATGGCAGAGAGGACTCAAACAGACGTCATATACACCGACTTGTCAGCTGCCTTCGATAAGCTAAACCATGCCATCGCGATTGCCAAGTTGCATAGACTTGGGGTCAGCGGCAACCTCTTGCGATGGTTTCGTTCATATCTCACTGATCGGCAACTGATGGTTGCCATTGGTGACAACCGGTCCAATATATATCTAGCTACGTCAGGAATACCTCAAGGAAGTCACCTGGGACCTTTGATTTTCTTACTCTACTTCAATGACGTGAACTTGGTCATCGAAGGTCCACGACTATCGTATGCAGACGATCTTAAAATCTACCTACGAATCCACTCGATTGATGACTGTCACTTCCTTCAACGTCAGTTCGAAGCCTTTGCCAGCTGGTGTAATTTGAACCGAATGGTGGTTAACCCCACTAAGTGTTCAGTGATCACTTTTACTCGGAAGAAAGAACCAATCACATTTGAATACAAACTTATCGGCACTGTAATCGACCGTGTGAACCATGTGAAAGATCTGGGTGTTATTCTAGATTCTCAACTTACGTACAAGCAGCACATCTCGTACGTTGTCGACAAGGCGTCTAGGACGTTGGGATTTATCTTCAGGATAGCAAAGAATTTCTCCGATATCTACTGTTTGAAGTCACTGTACTGTTCCTTGGTGCGATCCATTCTGGAATATTGTTCTGTGGTCTGGAGTCCAAACTACAACAATGGTGCTGAGAGAGTTGAGTCCGTTCAACGCCGTTTTCTTCGATTCGCTCTGCGGAAGCTGCCTTGGAGAGACCCATTTCATCTGCCCAGCTATGAAAGTCGTTGCCAGCTGATTGATCTGGAGCCTCTCCGAACTAGAAGAGACACCTCTAGGGCCCTGTTCATTGCGGACACTTTACAAGGTAGAATTGATTGCAGTGCAATCTTGGGGCAAGTCAACATTAACGTCCAACCCCGTGCGCTACGTAACAACGTTATGCTGAGATTGCCACTTCAGCGCACAAACTATGGCATGAACGGTGCAATAGGTGGGCTGCAACGAGTGTTCAATCGAGTCTCGGGCATCTTCGATTTCCATATGCCTCGACAGCTGCTACGAAGATACTTCTCATCGTTCTTTTCTGGCACAGTTAACCGTGAATGATTGTGTGTTTTATTTATGTATTTTATTCTTAGTTTTTATTTTTTGATTTGATTTTTACCTATATAAGTTACTTAAATCATCATTGGGGCTTTACACAGCCTGTTGATGCAGACAAATAAATAAGAAAATAAGCTGGGGCACGAGTCAGATGGCGATTGCAAAGGTGCAGTGCTCCGTGTTGAGGCTATATTTGCTGACAGTGACTTCAGCTCGTCAAGAATATCGAGTTCCAGCACAGAGTTAGAGCTCATGGTACAACTTGACGCAATGTCGAGCGACAGCTGGTTCAGTTGATTTATTTCATTACTGATATTTCGGAGCTCGGTGGATATACCTGACGTCACAGTTCTCAATGACGTAGACACACTGTCTTTTGTTCCCATCATAGCTGTATCGAAAAGCGATGTAGTGTGATTTTTGAGGGCAACGACACTGCCAGCTAAGGTGCTGTTTCTGTTAATTGCACACAGTTCATTTTTTATGCCTACCAGCAGTACCTCCAGGCCTTCGACAGCTTCGTGAACAATTCGAGGATTTTCTTGCTGCATCGCGAAACGATGTGTCACTTCTGTGTTGGCATGCAGTTGCTCCGTTAGAAGTTTTTGTTGAGCCGCTAATTGATTGAATTCTAACTTTGCTTGTAGATGCTCTTGACACGAGTCGCAGCATGGTAGAAGATAAGAATTAAAATCCCCTACTTTTTTATTGTCCTTCCTGCGTAGTGAATTCCTCTGCACGGTCACTCCTACGCAGGCTGCATGAAATGTGCGTATGCAGCCAGTGCATTTCCACATCAGCGAATCAACGGAAGAGTCAAATGAACAAATTTCACAATCATCTAAAAAATAGAAGCAATGAGAATACGAACGAAATCAATGCGGCTCGCACAAGTTACTGCACGTTTCTGATGTTGTATGCGTGTGAGTGAGTAGTAAATTCAAAATTAAACGATGAGTGGTAGTCGTGAACGTCAAGATTCATACCGCCATTATTTTGGTAAAATATGTTGACTGTCTTGTTTACGGTTTAAGGTCGCACAAGGTAAGGCGTTATTCCTGGAAATAACGGAAACATCAGATAGCGAGCAAACATTATCAAGACTATGATAATCGGAGGCGGTATATGGCAGAACTGGGTCAGAGGGTTTTAGGGTATTCCACAGTGAATTCTACGGCGTGACCCGGGTTCCAACCAGCTGTAACGTTTCCTCCATTAGTAGAATCCAGTACGCTAAAATTCAAACCGACTTCAGATAGCGAATGATCAATGTATAGTTGCCTGACTTAGCCTGACTCTCCGATCCACATCCAAGCCCAGGCTATGATGAACGATGCCTAGAATAGGGACGACTGAATTAAAGGATTGTGGATGCCCCCTGCAAAATGCTTTCTACGGTGCGTTCTGGTTAAGAAGTTAAATGATTCGGTGATTTCGCAACACCACAAATAGCATCACAAGCTCAAAGTTAAACTCCACTTTCCATGCACTCCATACCCGTCGATAATTAACACGAAACACGGTAAACGGTAGGTAACGGTAAATAAAGCAAAGAAAATTATTGAAATAAACAGCCACAGACGACAGTAACGATAAAAATCATTCAAACAATATTAAATCGATTCTAATAGTACAAGTTGAGAACTGGCGTAAAGTCCCAGTTGGGATGTAGAAATGCCAAGAAGAATGAAGATCTATGTTTCTAAAACGTTGTCTCGGTTGTAATTTCGATTAGACTAAACATGTTTGCGCTATGGTATATTGATAAATATCGAAAATACAGTTTTTAAAAATGAGCTGCGAGGTAAATGGCTGAATACCAACCCAAATTTGAATGATTCCCAATAGTGAACAGTTATGAGAATTTTTTTGTATATCTGAGAGGGTATAATTAATATTGATTCGTAAATTGGCGTGGAAATGTATTATTTTATTTAAGGAGTTCATTTTTTTTTATTTTCAGGTGGGTAAAAAATCTCGTTAATAAAGGTTTAAAAAAAAAATTATAAATTGAATTTTTATGACTTATTTTATTAATCATCATAGTAAATGTAACATAAGTTCTTTTTTTTTGAGTTAGACTGGTAAGTTAGAAAAAAAATTCATCCAAATAAACTGGAAAATTGTTTTATGTTAATGTTAGAGCTTTTCTGTAAAATTAAACAGTTCATAATCTTAAATTTAGATCCGTGTTCTCTGTATTCAGTACGCTTTCTGTTTATGCATATAGATATTAGCACTTACATTATGTCTTGGAGACCATGAGTTACACATGATTGATGCATCTTCTAAGAATCGACTCTGAAAAAAGAACATAAATTTGAAAAGTTATTACGACATAATTTACAACAGTAATATTTATTATATACAAAAACACAATTTATTGAAATGAACTAATTCGTTTCGTTATAGAGCTTTTGGAAAACAAGGAATCATAAGCATTAAAAAAGAGTATCGTTGACAAAATAACCAATTTAAATTAGTACTTCAACCGAGTATAGAAAACAGATCATTAGGAAAATAAATCAAGGATTTAAAGTGCAAAATAGTCTACAGAATCTACAATCTGTCACGTGACGATACGATTCCCATGTGCAAAGTTAATTCGTTTCGTTCGAGTGACAACATAATAAATTGCTGATCTAATGAACGATCGATCATGTTATATTTATATAGCGATCACTGTTCATGCAAGGATAATAATGTGTTTGCGTTAAATTCATATGCGAAAATGAATCTTATTATTATTCCGATTTTTTTTTTTTATTTTACCAATGTTTACAGAAAAACTTAATTAAACCACCTATGGCGAGATCTTACCCATCTTACTAATATAAATTCCAACAATTTTTTGTTTGATTGGGATTTATCTGCTGCAGTGGCCTTTCGTTATCGACAACATTATCGGATGTGGCCAATGTGGTCCTGGGCACTTGGTTTGGCAGTCATTGATCATGTTTTTGAATTCTGGTGTTTCTGAACCATTCATCAAGGATTTTGGATCTAGTCAGGAACTGGCCACTTTCCCGGTGTACCCGAAACATGCGGATATGAACAATGTAGTCCACATGAAAAGTTTTTTTCATATTACTGAAGAAATTGCGACTAGGCTTCCCCTTGGAGTAAAAGTTCATATATATGGAGACATCAATCACCGTAGTACTGACTTTATTCCAGCCACTAAAAAATATAACATCTTACTCCCAGTCAATGGGGAAAATGAAACATTTCAGTTTAATTTTGACAAAACTAAAAGTTAAGGGCTTAAGCAAACCATTCATTAAAAAATTCAGCAAAATTGCGTAGATTTGTTATAGCGTTAGCGTTGTTATGATGTACTTCGTAAATTGGATACTAGCGACACTCACGTCTCATTCTCAGTTAGACTACTTTCAGGAATAATGCTCGGGAGTAAACATTGGTTCCAATCTGAACAAGAGTTACAGAAGCATGACTGTCGCTATTCCCGGCCACGTTCATCTTTACCATAACTAGGGATAAGGAAGAAAATGTTGATGTAGTACTTACTTAACGAGAGGCCACCGACTTAGCGACACCCTCATAATTGCTAGAGAGTTGGAGGGTTGGGTAGGGTATTCGGTTAGGATTCACCTCAAGTTGGTGATGCAACCAAAAGTAGGTATTGTTTATTTGTTGTTTATTTAATCTCTCGATAGCCGGCTATCGAAAGATCATATTCATTTTATTTAGTGATCATGAATTTAAAGATTCATGACGGAGAGCTTGGGATTAAACTCATGATTTTATGCTCAGTAAGCAAAAATGATCCCTCCATGGTCATCGAGCATCTCATACCCATAACACTTCGCGACAAAACACGACTACGTTTTCGCTTGATATGCAAATAGTTTCCGAGGTTAATGTTCAATATCAAATATACAAATGATGGTGGCGATTTATTGTGCTATGAAAGAGCTTGGGGTTAAATCCATGATTTTCTGCTCGGTAAGGAAAATCGATCCCTCCAGGGTCATCGAGCATCTCATAATCCACAACGCTTCGCGTCAAAGTACGAATATATGGATGAACTATCTACTATTGAATAACTATTATTAACGATAATTACATGAAAGAAATAACCATTAGACGTTATAAACCATTAGACGTTATAATGTCCATGGGGAAGGAGCAAAATTGCATAAATTTGTTATTAACAAATATCCATGAGATTTTTTTGTGTAAACAAAACATTGATCCTTTAAATTTGTCGAATCTCTTAACGGAATCCCTTTATGGAGAGCTTTGAGTGGGTTGGTTTATTTCCTTTAAATTCCTTTATAATTGCTTATCTTTTGACAGATAGGCGTATTTCGTCCACTACTTGCAGACTTCATCAGTGCCAAGTACTCAACACCACTGAAGAATCCATCGTTTGTCTACGAGTTAAATACTAATCAATAGGTACTAAAAATCAGCAGGTATCAACTGTCATGTCACAATACTGCTGAAACATGAAAAAGCTGCTTCTTAGTGCCTAAAGGGTGATACGGTCAAAATTTGGTCAAGGGAAAACGCGTGTAAATCGGTGAAATCGTTTATTTAAAAAATCAAATTAAATTTATTTTTCAAGTTCAATTAGTATAAAATTCAGGAAAAATATTCAGTTAGGCTTCCGCTTTTCCAAATCCGAATTGCCGGGCCTTACGCTTGACCCCTGCCATCAGATTTTGTACAGCCACCTTGTCCACCTTCTTCGCCGCAGAAAGCCAGTTTGCCTTGAACTGCTGCTCGCCCTTAGCAGTTTTTTTTGGTCTTCTTTAGGTTCCGCTTAACAATAGCCCAGTATTTCTCAATTGGGCGGAGCTCTGGCGTGTTGGGAGGGTTCTTGTCCTTGGGAACCACCTGCACGTTGTTGGCGGCGTACCACTCCATGGCCTTTTTACCGTAATGGCAAGATGCCAAATCCGGCCAAAACAGTACGGAACAACCGTGTTTCTTCAGGAAAGGCAGCAGACGTTTATTCAAACACTCTTTCACGTAAATTTCTTGGTTGACAGTCCCGGAAGCTATGAAAATGCTGCTTTTCAAGCCACAGATACAGATGGCTTGCCAAACCAGATATTTCTTTGCGAACTTTGACAGTTTCATGTGCTTGAAAACATCTGCTACCTTTCCCCTTCCTTTTGCCGTATAAAACTCCTGTCCCGGAAGCTGCTTGTAGTCGGCTTTGACGTAGGTTTCGTCGTCCATTACCACGCAGTCAAACTTCGTCAGCATCGTCGTGTACAGCCTCCGGGATCGCGCTTTGGCCGTCGTATTTTGTTTATCATCGCGATTTGGAGTCACTACCTTCTTGTAAGTCGATAGTCCAGCTCGTTTTTTGGCTCGATGCACGGTTGTAGACGATACACCCAGCTTATTTGCGGCATCTCGGAGAGAGAGGTTAGGGTTTCGCTTGAAACTACCGGCAACTCTCTTTGTCGTCTCAGCGGCTTCCGGTTTTCGATTTCCCCCCGATCCAGACTTCCTGGCTGTCGACAAACGTTCCCCAAACACTTTAATTACATTTGTAACGGTTGATTTGGCAACTTTTAGCGATTTTGCCAACTTTGCGTGCGAGTAGTTCGGATTTTCGCGATGCGCGAGCAAAATTTTGTTACGCTGCTCTTCTTGCTTGGACGGCATTTTGACAACTGAATAGTGAATTCCAAAATCAAAATAGGAGCAACATTCTACACACACACACCTTCAAAATGAGGGGTGTTCAGGTTTTTTAAATGCAAAATTGAAAGAAATACGTCAAGTTGATATTGACCAAATTTTGACCGTATCACCTTTTATTTTCAAAAGTTTCTAAAAATCTGACATACTTAATTACTGTGAAAATGAAATTATGTCTTTTATTCCAAAGCTTTTTGAAGCGATTGTTAATGAAAAGCTATTCATTAGCAATGTACACACTAAGCTTGGTTTGCCAAATCTCGGGAATTTTGGCACCACTGAATATTTTTTTCTTTCCTTGATATGTTTTCCGTACTGAGTACCAATGCTACCGACGCCGATTGTTAATGAAAAGCTATTCATTAGCAATGTACACACTAAGCTTGGTTTGCCAAATCTCGGGAATTTTGGCACCACTGAATATTTTTTCTTTCCTTGATATGTTTTCCGTACTGAGTACCAATGCTACCGACGACAGGGAGGCAGCTCCCACACCTGGACCCCTATCGACCCATCAACTCATGGACCGGGGCTTTACTTCCCTTCGGCTTTACTTCCCTTCCTTTACGGCTTTACTTCCCTTCCTTTACGGCTTTACTTCCCTTCCTTTACGGCTTTACTTCCCTTCCGTGATCAGAGATTTTATGCCTCAGAAAATCCCGGTGGCTCCGACTGGGATTGAACCCAGGCTTCTTGGGGTCAGAGGCAATCACGCTTACCACTACACCACCGGTACCGCCTCCGCTGAATATATGTTTTGATATGTTTTACTTAGAGCTCAGCAAAAGTAATGTTTGTTTGCTGAGTCTCGGAAAATGTTTCGCTAAATCTCAACAACATCTCAGCAACGATGCCATGTATCCTAATTTTTTTACACGATGAATGTTGGAACCCTCTTGTTCATTTTGATTCCATAGGGTTCTGTAACAAGTTTGTTGGCGCAAAAATATTTTTTGTTTTACTATTTTACTATTTTTTTTAGGTTATAAACTTGTAAAAGTACCTTACTTTTTTGTATACAAAAATCAGGATACAGCTATCCCCCAGAGAACACGTTACCCACTCATCACACTCAATGGATACTAGTCAGTCGCAGAAAATCAAAACGATAGGTTGAAAACCCGCCGATAAAAAGCGGTGGTTAACGCGTTCTTCGGAGGAAAGCTGTACATGGCATCGCTGATTTTCAGTAAAACTTATTGTCGAGCTGCTAACTAAACATAGTGAGGAGAAACGGATTTAAGGTTCCATAAAATGTTTTGGTGATTATTATGCTGTGTTACATATTTCTGTAGCTGTGTAAATTTGTTCTGTTCCGCGTATTGTATACATTAATACATGTTTCCAATCAGAGTTGAATAGTCACTTGGAAGTGATCAATTAAATAAATAAATAAATAAATAGGATAAACGCACCAATAGTGGAGGTACGCTACTGTAATGTGTTCCTATAGTGGCTTATAAAGTCTCCATAAGCTACTATAGAAACACATTGCACTAATTTACCTCAACTATTGGTGCGTTTACCCTAAATAAACAAAATAAATCAATAAATTATTAAGATGCTAATGGGCAATATTGAATCTAAATGGCCAACATCAATCTTTTAATTTCGATTAATCGATTTTGATCCAAGTTTCTTAAACACTTTTTATTATTATTTCGTATATAAAAATGTATGCAAAACTTTGTCTGCGCTAAACTACTAGAGGCTTCGCAGTAATACATTCAAATTTCATAATAAACCACAATTTTTTTTTTCACCCCAGTGCGTCTGGGATCAATTCCAGCCATGACGTGGGGGTTTTTCTGAGGTGAACAAATCTGATCGCGTCTTCCTTCGGAAGAGAAGTAAAACCGTTGGTCGCCTCCCTGGCACTCGATTGCCGTTAATGATTAATCATAAACTGGCAATTGACACTCGTTGATGATTGGCACTAGTGCTGGAACTATCCGGAAATCCATCGATAGGTATTATCGGTACAGCTGAAAACCGTAACAATCGATTTCACCCTCTTTCTGTGTGTTATACATAGCATGAGCATGATTGACCGCCCACGGTTGCTGCTCTGTTATAGCCAGATCAGCTGTAATGACACAGAGAATCAATAGACGACTAGAATTCATCCTCAACGTATAAAAACTGGTGATCTCAAACTAGGCAATACCAGCGCCGGCCGCGCCCGAACACAGGTCAAGAAAGGAACGGGTAGGAATGTGACACTCGCATTGATGGAAGCCGAGAAGTCCTCTGCACTTCCACAAGGAATCACTGGGATGTTAGGTAAAGCGGTTGGGTTTGCAGCAGAGATAGTTTTGATAAACGATAAGTTGAATTAATGTATTAACGATCACATAATGCGAAGGAGCTTGGGATTGAACCCACGGTCTTATTTCCACGAGCTTATTTTTCGAATTGCTGCTATTACAATGTAGTCATATTAACAAATAAAACGATTGATGAATCTTGAATGTGGATGGGCCTGAGATAAGACTCATGATGTACTGCTCAGTAAGCAAAAACGGTCGCTCTAAGGTCACCGAACCCCTCATATCACATCATACCGTTACTCGAGTTGCTATAACCATTCAAACCCGGCAGACGACGACGGAAAGGTTCGCAAAATATATGATAAACAAAAGATTTGACCATAAATGTCTTTACTATGAATGGACCTGGGACCATGGTTTTCTGCTCAGTAAGCAAGCCACTGCAACCGACGATCTTTCAAAAGCTTCGAAAACGCACTTAGGCTTTCACTAAGTTCCACTTCCACGTGACGCTCAATGTTTCGATTTTCTATTTACGCATCATTGCATTAGGGCAATATTACACACTGTTTCCAGGCCAACAATGATCCCAATGCACTAGGAAGGTTAAATGGATAAGACCCATTCAATGGTGAACAGTTCAGTTAAGAATTCATGCCCTGCGGTGCTATTATGCCATTTCTATATAATTATTATTTGCCTTTACTTCAATGAAGAAAAACAAAATCCCTGATTTTCCAGTCATTTTGCAAGAAAATTACAGGTATAGAAAACCATCCACATTTTTCAAAATTCACAATTTTAATTATGGTAAAGGCCAGTTCAACCAGTATCCAGGATATTACTGTGATTGATATGAATAAGCTTGCTAACTATTAAGCTACAAGAACTTACATTCATAGATAATACAGACTTGCGCATTAATAGGATGAAAATAATACAGAATGAACTAAGTTAATCCCCCAATATGCATTTTAATGTCTAAAATGCTTTTTTAATCGCCAGGAAATATTCAATAAATACATGATCTGTTTATTTCCTTATTTTTTGACGTAGGACTACGTCCGTGATTTCTATATCGGGGTACACTTTGTGAAAACCAAAATTGGAACATGTAACAAAATTATGAAAGATTTTGAACGTTAATAACTCAGCTGCCCCTGGACCAATTTCAATAATTTTATCACCAATCGATCAGAAATATTTCTACGCTACTGTTGAATTTAGAACATTATCATTTTTCAAAATGTCACTATTGAAAATTGCACGAATGTGCAACTGTTCCTATGATAGTTAAAATAATTCCCGATTGCCTGAGAAAAGCGATTTCCCTAACACAGATTTCAAAGATGAATTCCATCCGGTATCACCAAACGGTGTTTATTCAATCACCGCGTGGTGAGCGGTGGTGTTCTCCAGTACACAACTAATGTCTGCGTGCAAGCAGCGATCTGTAGCCCACATGAGCATTCATAGAAGGAGGAAGAAGCCGCACCGCTATTGATCGGAATTAGTGGGCCATCTATGTCAAGCGCGTCATATTAAAGAGTATAAACAGATAGAATCCCGCTCAAATTCCTATTACCACACAAAACACAAGCTACTGCTGCAGTTAACAAATAAGATTTATTATATAAGACCACGTAGTCCTACGTCACCATTGCGTACAACCCCATAGGGTTGTCCTTTGTAGTTTTTTCTATGCCCTCTCCAAAACATAGCAACTTTCAGACTTCTTTTCTTGACTATCCACAAGGGACAGAAATACATTTGGTGTCTCTTAATCTTACATGTATGAAACACTTGTATTTAATCCCGGTTTACCATGTATTCCCTGTGCACAAGTC
Source organism: Ochlerotatus camptorhynchus (assembly GCF_037179485.1). NCBI lineage: Eukaryota > Metazoa > Arthropoda > Insecta > Diptera > Culicidae > Ochlerotatus > Ochlerotatus camptorhynchus. Next base: position 214,153 of record NW_027040937.1, on the reverse strand, counting down.
GAGACCCACCTCCTCCGAAAATTTCTTCCGGATAACATGCTTAACCAAACGTTTGATTGCGTCCTAGATGGATAACTCCGTAACAGCCATGTCGTTCACTAATTTGCATTTTTTTTTTTAATATGAAGCTAACATTCGACAAATGTCGGGCTTTGAAACACCTATCGACCCATCAATTCATGAACCGGGAACCAACGGCATTACTTCTCTTCCGAAGGAAGGCGGGATCAAAGATTTTATGGCTCAGAAAATCCCGGCGGTGCCGACTGGGATTGAATGAACCCAGGCCCTTTGAGGTGAGAGGCAATCACGCTTACCATTGCACCACCAGTGCCGCTATTTATTATAAGCTTTTTTGTTATTACTTTTGTTGCCCTCTCGTGTAACTAAAGTTTTTTAAATTGGATTCAGCACGAACGGTCTTGATCCACTCTAACTCGACAGAAATAAATAAATAGAAAAAAAATAAAAATAAATAAATAGAACATCTAAGAAATAAATTTAGTATGAGAAATCAGCTCGGCAAGACGAAATTTGGTAATGTATGTATATGTGTCTGTGCATGCGTGCCAATCTTGGAAAACTTTCTCCAAGATGGCTTATCCGGTCAATATGGTTGATATCTCATATGGCATATAACTTATGTTCTTTTTTATGTTGAGGAAAGGCCTAGTGTTCAGTTTGGTCGTCATGATTGAAGAAAAATCAACCGATTCAGCACGATAGAATAAAATTATCATTCCCTTAAATATCATCTCAATAACATTTCAAGTTAAACTTAATTTTTTTTTTTTTCCTATATAAATAAGTGTTGGTTATTATCAATTTCAGTCATTATTGTGCCATTTTGACCATCGGAAGTCCGTGTGAAAAGCTGGAGGGATCTTATTTGGTGAACTTCGAAAATTGTTTGTGATAAATAACAGGTTATTTAACATATGGAATAGATACGTTTTTTTTTTCAATCCGCCGACTCGGATTGAACCCAAAGCCTTTTGGGGTGAGAGGTGCTTACCACCGGTGACGTTTCTCACGGGCAACTTAAAAACGTCTTGATGATGCAGATTTCAAAATTTTGAGGTATGGAAGAGAAGTTTTATATTTTTCGAATTAAGTACTTTAAATTAATTTGATTGTGGTGGATAAAAAGTCGAAATCAACCTATTTGAACCACTTTCATCAATTTTTGTTTTAATATCGAATATTAAATATAATACGTCTGCCTTGAATTTGTATCACCTGTAGAATTAATAAAAGCTTTGATAAAAAGAAGTATTTTAAAATTTCAACCGAGCACACCTGGATCTTACCTATCGACCCATCAACTCATGAACCGGATACCAACGGCTTTACTTCCCTTCCAAAGGAAGGCGTGATCAGAGATGTTATGCCTCAAAACATCCCGGAGGCGCCGACTGTGATTGAACCCAGGCCTGCAGGGGTGAGAGGTAATCACGCTTACCACTACACCACCGGCGCCGTTATTCACCGAGCAAAATTTTGAAATCTACAATTCAAGACGTTTTTCAAGATGGCCGCTAGAGAGAAATCCCGGGAATCAAGTGAAAGAAGGACCCTCGAGGCACGAGTACTCGTATTATAAAACTTGGAGCGAGTACTTGTACCGACCGCTGTAGTACGATATCCACTGTATATGACATTTTTCATTCATCTCGGTTCGTTAAAAAATGGTAGTGAAATCAAAAATAGAATTTAATGCTCTATGTTTTAAATTAGAAATCATGTGTAGCCAAAAACTGCAAAGCCCGACATGTGTACGTATAAATATCTACAACAAGTCAATTATGTACAAATCATATACAACACATTTCCCGATCCGATGGAAGGTTTTGTGGTGGCCAGTTGAATTGAACGTTTTCATTTTCTCCCTAATTAACCACAAATTTAATTAAAATTATTTAAAATTAATCATCTAGCAATCAGCAAACGCAGTGTCCGCGTAAAACACGTCGTATTGGTAATATTGGTTTATAATTGAATATCAAATGATCTAATATAATTAGGCTCCACTCAACGATTAAATTGAATTACATTCGTTTAAGTACATGCATAATTAAAAGATCAATTAACCCGACAGATGGCCAGAGGTCAAGAAAAACAGGTTTGTTATTGTGAAACTAGTCGTCTCTTTCATTTCTTCATTTATCGATGGAACGCAGGGAGTTGGACGTCTATTATATGTACTGTCTTGTTGTACTTGCAACTAAAGTCTATGTATAATAGACTGGCCCAACCTTGTCTGGAAACAGTGAAAAGTCTGGAATTTCAAACCTTGTACATTGAATAGTTTGGGTGCCTAATAACATCCCCTGAAAATTTTAGCTCATTTGGTCCACGGGAAGTGGTGCCGCAAACGCCTCAAAGTTTGTATGAAAAATGTTAGCCAAATATATGGAAAAAAAAGTAACAGTTTCACAGTTCTGGGTGATGCTGTACTCGACGAATTTCCTAAAGGATAACCTTTTTGTAATAAGAAAGCGACTCGTGAAGACCGCAAGTAAATCCGTTAAGAAATGGCAAAGTTTTTTTTTTCCTTTGGTTTGTTTTTTTCCGTCGATCTTGTTTTCCGTGCTGAGCGCCAATGCTACCGACGTGCCAGGAAAGCAGCTCCCACACCTAGACCCTACCTGTCGACCCATCAACTCATGAACCGGGGACCAACGGCTTTACTTCCCATCCGAAGGAAGGCGTGATCAGAGATGTTATGCCTCAGAACATCCCGGCGGCGGCGACTGGGATTGAACCCAGGCCTGCTGGGGTGAGAGGTAATCACGCTTCCCAGTACACCACCGGCGCCGTTAAATGGCAAAGTTGTAAGCCTTCAAAGTTGGGGTTCCCTCTCTTAGCACAGTGGGATTGGTTGAAGCAAATCTGGATCAAAAATAGAAAAAGGGCCTATCAGCATTGGTAAACAAACCGTTCCAAAGCCCTTTACTCACAAAGCGAAGGCCACCCACGCAAACCAACACCATCATCGGATAGGGGAAACTTCTACCTACACGATGATGGTGTTGGTTTGTGTGGGCGGCCTTCTATTTGTGAGCAATGGGCTTTGGAACGGTTTGTTGAGCTGATGGGTCCTTTTCTATTGTTGATCCAGAAATTTTCACGTGGTAGGTAATATGATACTGCATAGAATGATTCCATGATGCAATAACACAGCATGCTGACCGTTTGGAAAGGTATTGTCTTAGACAAACTTGTTAAAAAGATCCAGGGCTTTCAGGTGGTGGTCAGATAGACTCGAGATTCTCTTACTAGGTGGTGCTAGTGAATATTACTTTATATTAGTTTCTAACGAAACTAGCTTCATACAGTTTACAAATCAATTTCGTTGCTGAAAACAACGAATAAATTCGTAGAACAAACGAGCGATTTCGCTGTATAAACGAAATTTTATGTTCAGTGCATGAACGGTATCCGAATCTAATGTGGGTGTTGCTTTAAGAGTTTAATACTGATGATGAAATCCAAACTGCTCATCTTCAAAATTTGAGTATATCGCATCATTATATTCAAAATTATATTTTCGAAAAGCTTAATTATTGAAGAAAGCAAACTTATTGGACGGTAGCTAGAAGCTTCAACTGGAGTTTTGCCGGCTTGAAAATTGCATTTTTCCATTTATCAGAAAATTATGTCAAAAGGAAACATCTGTTAAATAATTTTACCAAGAAATACCCGGAGATGAACCAGCGTCTAGCTGAAAATCTCCTTAATAAAGACAACCAACCAACCAACCAAGAAATACAATGTACTCTATTGGAGTTTTTTATGAGGATATAGAAAATTCCATCATCACATGGAGCTTTCATATAATGAAACTTTTAAGTTGTTGACCATACTAAATAGAAATCAGTCCCCCAGGAATTATCAAAAATATTTTTCCAAGAGAAATATTCAGATAATCCCGACCAACCAGATTCACAATAGGACTAGTAATCCTCAAACTAAAATTATGGGAACTCTCGAATTGCTTACCAAGTTTTTGAGCATTTATCGAATTTAAAAAAATACCACCTTCTTTAAGTGCTAGCTAAGGCGCTTGGCTTAAGGTTTTTCAAATTTTTTGTGAGCTTCCAAAAGGGATTGTAACTCGATTATAATTTCGAAAAATTATATTCAAGATGTTTGTTCATCAAGGCAGAGAATCGTTTTTTTATTTTGTTTTTGCAAATCCCGTCAGATAACTTTCATGGCAGGATCGCATATTCTTTGATATTGCCTCCTACGGACCTCGCATTTTGGTACTGAGGCAGCTCTTGCTTTGACTATAGAAGTATTCAGAGATTCAAGAACATTATTAACACTCCGCATACGATGCCTCCGAAAAACGTGTAACGGCAAGTTTGCAATGGCATAGCTTAGCCATTTCTTGATGAATTTCAAAAATTGAGGAATCTCTAGAATGCCTAAGGTCTGTAGATTATTTTGATTGTAAAAGCATTGAAGATTGATTCGTTTACTTTTTCAAAATGTGAAAAGAGTCGTTACATGTTTTTTTAAGTGTGTTTATGGGTTTTGCAAATGGCCTAAGATCTATAATCTACATAAATGGGCACAAATCTTCATAATTAGATAGAATACCTTCATGGTTCCTATACATGGATCCTGGAGATAACGGAACGGTCATCCGGCAGATCCGGAACATCCGTAAAAGTGTTCAATCTACGAAACTGTGCCCAGAGCTCCGCGGTTTTTGTAAACATTCGGAACTGTGATATATGACAGAATTTGTGGTCGTGACAAAAACATGAACCTGAATGACCATAGGATCGTCCTCCGGAAGATACGGAAAATCCATAAAAGTGGTCCAGTGGTTTCTTATATCACAGTTTAACAAAGAACTGCAGAGCTCTAGGATTAGTTTCACAGATTGACAAACTTATGGATGTTCCGGATCTTTTGGAGGATAGTCCCATGGCTATCCGCAACAATGTTTATGTCACGACCCTAAATTCTATCTTAAATCGCAGTTCCACGAGTTTTCGCAAAAAAAAACACGGTTTTCACAGTTTCATGGATGATCCACTTTTACGGATGATCCGGATCTTCTGAAGGACGGTCAAATGGGCATCCAGGGCTATGTTGACGTCTCGACCCTAAATTCTTTCATACATCACAGTTCGAAGCTTTTTTGACAAAACTAGAGTTCCTCTACAATAAGTATCATGGATGGACCACTTTTACGAATATTCCGGAGAAAGGTCCCATGGTTATCGGGTCCATGTGTATATTAAGACCCTAAATTCATTCTAATATCACAGTTCCACGTGTTTTAGAAAAAAAAACCATTGAGCTCTTGGATCAATTTTATGGCTTGCTTGCTTGCAATCAGACTAAGGCCTTGTTGTCTTCTGCTGTCCAAAGAAGTCGTCTCCTCTCTACTCGATCCATGACCAAACTTCGCCAGGCTCGTGGTCTGCGAAGGGTCCACTGCGCGCCTCTTCTTCTGGTTCCTGTTGGGGTGCTTTCGAGAACCACTTTCACTGGGTCGTCGGGCGGCATTCTTATGACATGCCCAGCCCACCGTAGTCGCCCATTTTTTGCATTGTGGACGATGGATGGTTCTTCCAGCAGCTGGTGCAATTTGTGGTTCATTCGCCTCCTCCTCGTTCCGTCATCTATCTGCACTCCACCGTAGATGGTACGCAACACCTTCCGTTCGAGGTTCTCCACGAGTATAGTCCAGGTCTCGTGGCCGTAGACGACCACCGGTCTAATCAGCGTCTTATAGATAGTCAAGTTCGTGCGGCGGCGAATTTTATTCGACCTGAGCGTCCCCGGAGTCCAAAGTAGGCACGATTCCCTGCCATAATGCGTCTTTGAATTTCTCTGCTGGTATCATTTTCGGCGGTCAAAAGTGAGCCCAAATACACGAACTCATCGACCACCTCGATTTCGTCACCGTCAATCTGAACTTGGGGTGGGAGGCTAACATTGTCTTCTCTAGAACCTCTTCCTCTCATGTATTTCGTCTTCGATCCGTTTATGGCAAGGCCAATCCGCCTAGCTTCAGCCTTCAGTCTAATGTACATTTTCGCCATCGACTCAAAGTTCCGTGCCATGATGTCGATGTCATCGACGAAGCCAAGAAGCTGGATGGACTTCCTTAAGATCGTGCAACTCGTGTCTATCCCAACTCTTCTGATCACACCATCTAACGCGATGTTGAATAGCATACACGAAAGTCCATCACCTTTCCTTAACCCCCTTCGAGATTCAAAGGAACTCGAGAGTGTCCCCGATACTCGAACAACGCACATCACACTATACATCGTCCCCTTGACCAATCGCGTCAGTTTATATGGAAATTCGTACTCGTGCATAATCTGCCATAGCTGATCTCGATCGGTTGTGTCGTATGCGGATTTGAAATCGAGGAACAAATGATTCGCGGCATTTCTGTTGAACCTGCCGAATCGTGAAAATTTGGTCCGTGGTAGCGCGGACACCCGTAAGTCCCGATTGCTATTGCCCCACGAACTCGCTTGCAAATGGCGGCATAGAATTTGGGAGAGTACCTTGTAGGCGGTGCTCAGCAGTGTGATCGCGCGATAGTTGCAGCAATCCAACTTGTCGCCTTTTTTGTAGATTGGGCATACGACACCTTCCCAGGTGTCCCAGTGTAGTGCTCTAGCCAGTACAGTTCACCACCGTATTTTAATAGCTCACTTGGTTGTTGATCTGCACCAGTTGCTTTGTTGTTCTTCAGCCGACCGATCTCCTCCTCAACTTCTTGAAGATCAGGGGCCGGTAGCCTGTCGTCTTCTGCGCGACCTCCATAGTATATTGCCGTGCCACCTTCGTTTTCTGCTGCATCACCATTCAAGTGCTCGTCATAGTTCTGCTTCCAGCTCTCAATTTTATGGAGTGACCATTTTACGGATGTTATTGATCTTCCGGACGACGGGCCCATGGCTATCTAGGTACATATTTATGTCACGACCTCAAATTCATTCTTATATCACAGTTTCTAATGTTTTTTGAAAAAAAAACTGCGGTGCTCTAGGATCAGTTTCATTGATTGACCTCTTTTTATCGATATTCTGGACTTACCCGAGGATAGCCCCATGGTCATTTGGGTCTATGTTTATGTCATGACCCCAAATTCTTTCTTATATCACAGTTCCACATGCTTTCGAAAAAACCGTACAATTCTAGGATCAGTTTCGAGGATCGACCATTTTTAAAGATTTTCTAGATCTTGCAGAGGACGGTCCCATGGCCTTCTAGACACATGCTTGTGTCACGACCGCAAATTTAGAATCCTCATTTACAATTAATTTATATATGACAGTTCCAAGTGTTTTCGAAAAAAAAACGTGGAGCTCTAGGATCAGTTTCATACATTGACCACTTTTACGGATTGATCGGATATTCCGGAGGATGGTCCAATGGTCATCTGGGTCCATGATTATATCACGATCCATAATCCTTTATAATATCACAGTTCCTAACGTTTACAAGAAAACCAGGGAGCTCTAGGATCAGTTTCATGAATTTTCCACTTTCACGTATGTTCCGGATCTTCCGGAGAACGGTCTCATGGCCATCAAGGTCCATGTTTATGTCACGAATCCAAATTCATTCTATCATCACAGTTCTTAGTGTTTTTCTAAAACTGCGGAGCACTAGGATCAGTTTCATGGATTAACCACTTTTACGGATGTTCCGGATCTTCTGGAGGACGGTCCCATGAACATCCAGGTCCATGTTTATGTCACAACCCCAAATTAAATTATTCTATTATTTAATTATTCTATCATCACAGTTCCTAATGTTAAAAAAAACGCCGAGCTCTAGGATCAGGATCGTGGATTTACCCCTTTTAAGGATGTTCCAGATCTTCCGCTGGGTCCATGTCCCAAATTCATTATTATATCACAGTTCTTAATGTTAAAAAAACGAGAGGCTCTAGGATCAGTTTCGTGGATTGTCCACTTTTACAGATGTTCCTGATCTTCCGGAGGACGGTCCCATGGTCATTCAGGTCCATGTATATGTCACGACTCCAAATACTTTTTTATATCACAGTTCCTAATGTTTTCAAAAAAACCTCGGAGCTCTAGGATCAGGTTCATGCAATGACCACTTTTACGGATGATCCGGATCTGCCGCAGGACCGTTCCGTTGTCTCCAGGATCCATGTATAGAAACCATGACTGTATTATGGATAATTGTAAGCATTTGTGCCTATTAATCTAATTTACAGATCTTGCGCCACTTGCAAAACCCCATAAACCACCTTTCAAAAAAACATGTTACGACGCTTTTCGCTTTTTAAGAAAGTAGACGACTTTTTTTTAATCTTTTTAGAATCCTACAGACCCTAGGAATTCTAAAGGTACGAATAAAAAAAATTACCCTAAATTTAAGTTATTTTTACTTAATTTTGGGTAATTTTGAGGTTTGCATCCCACTCTCACTTTTTGTTGCTGTCAAAAACGGAACGAAAGATTCGACTTTCTCATGACTATCGTTCAATAAGCTACTAGTGAGTATATGAGATATTCTCAAATTTGAGTCAATTGAACTTAATTTTGGGTAGAAAATACTCACGAGTAATTATTTTTGCCGTAGTCAAATGTAAACTACTAAAAGCGGTTTGCTGAAAATTAGCTTATTGAACGGAACATGGGAGATGAGTGAAAAAAAACTTAATTTTGGGTAATTTTTCGGTTCCGTGTACCACAATTTTTGGAATTTGATTAAGAAATGGCTAAGTTATGCCTTTGCAAACTTGTCGTTACACGTTTTTCGGAGGCTTCGTAGTCGGCGTAAAGTTTTTTACCCACCGTATTCGGAGTGTTAACATCATTAATAGTAAAGGAATATTTGGACCAAAGTTATATTCCATAAATGTTCGATATTGCTCCCAATCAGCTCTATGGTAATTGAAAGTAGAGCTATTGGGATTAGAAATTTTGTTTTGGGATATATCAAACGTTACTGGAAGGTGATCAGAGCCGAAGTCAGCGTGGGCAATCAAATGGCTACAAAGTTGACATGAATCAGTTAAGACCAAATCAGAAGCTGAGGGAATTCTTGCTAAAAAAAAGCATGTTGGGCTGTTTGTATATTAAATAGAGTAATAACAACCGGTGGAAACTAACGAATTTAAATTGGCTCACTACTTGACTAGCCTATTGGTCCCAAGCAAATCGATTAACCCATTCTAGTCAAAATTCTAGTACTACACAATGTTTGTTTTGATTCGTGGATTTTCCTATGTCTCGAGGGGTGAATCGATTAGCTTGGGACCGAAGATAGTACCAGAGTTGAGCCAAAAAGTTGAGCACGTTTGGTTAGTCTTAGAGTTATCTCTATGGTAATAACCTGTAGAACAATCATCAAACAGAATATTACCGTTGGAATTTCTTTGAGCATTTCTCCATGAGCGGTGCTTTACATTAAAATCACCAATAATCATAAATAAAGACCTATGACGGGCAAGTTTCACATGGTCAACCTTGAGAAAATTATTTTGCAGTCCTAGGCATCGGAATGGCAAATAGGCAGCTAAATTGTCTACATTTTGTTTCGACATAATCTTCCAAAGTTTCAAAAACTTTGATTTCAAATGAAGAAAGTATTTGATGTTTGATACGTCTATGAAGAATGATGGCAACTTCACCACTGGCTCCATGAAGACTATCATTTCATGTAATAATTTGCGTCAGGTTCAAGGAACGTTTCAGGCAATATGCACGTTATGAACTCTCAAAAAGTTACGTAGCTCGTCTTCATTATCTTTGAGAGATCGAGCATTCCTATGCAAAACATTTACTTTTACATTTACATTTACTGGTTACGGTATTTGCTGGCCTCCGTCAGGGTGATGCCGATAGGGATCATTCCAACGATAATGCATGCTGCCTCCGACGATATGGTTCTGTACATAGTCACGACTCGCCGGTACGTTTTATTCAGTTTCCTTATATTTTGCTTGGTTTCCAGCGTTGCACCCCATACTAGACCTTTATACCTCAGTATCGACGTAGATACACTAGTCAAGAGACGTCTCTTTCTACTGCTTGGTTCAGAGTTGTTCGACATGATTCTGACTAGCGCGTCGATGGCCTTCACCGCTTTCTCACTGGCGTATTCGGCGTGGCTATTGAAGTTTAGCCGGTTGTCCATCACCACTTCCAGGTATGACAGCACGCGCTTTAAGGCAAGCTTAAGCTTGGTGGAGCAAAATAGATTTTTAAACCACCCTTATATGCAGTTCAATATAATCACAAATGATTTATTCATTTAAAACATGAGATTTTAAGTACCGCTTGTGGTGATAAGCTACTTCTAAAATATGTTTGATCACTTCTATGAGAGAATCAGGATCATGTCTGGATGTAAGTCACCCCAATACAAAAATATGCTCTGCAAGGCATGTGAAGGTTTTTCAACAGTTCGAAGTTACCAAAATGATCGTACAACAATTTCCTGTATCAGGATGTTGTCCTTATTCTAAAAATATGCATACACTGGTATAGGTATTTACACGGTGGACACGTATTGCGTAAAAAAAAAACCTACAATACCGTGGGATTCCTGAACCCATTTTTAAAACATGAACAACCCTCGTAAATTATTAAAATTTTAACGTGGATTTTAATAATTTACGAGGGTTGTTCATGTTTTAAAAATGGGTTCAGGAATCCCACGGTATTGTATGTTTTTTTACGCAATACGTGTTCACCGTGTAAATACCTATACAATTTGCAAATAAAACAACAACAAAATAATTGAGGTCCGTAACCACCACTACAATATTCGAAATATCGTTGATCCGCAAAGCTTGGACTTTCACCGTGCTGATTACACAGCATTGTGTGAGACAATCCGTGATATTGATTGGCAGACTCTCGAGATGGCTGGCTGTGTGGACGATGCTATGGTTTATTTCAACGGAAAGGTTAATAAAGCCATCATCCGCAGTGTTCTTCTTCGCCGACCTGCTCCAAAGTTGCCGTGGTTAAACGGCGCCGGTGGTGTAGTGGTAAGCGTGATTACCTCTCACCCCAGCAGGCCTGGGTTCAATCCCAGTCGGCGCCGCCGGGATGTTCTGAGGCATAACATCTCTGATCACGCCTTCCTTCGGATGGGAAGTAAAGCCGTTGGTCCCCGGTTCATGAGCTGATGGGTCGATAGGTAGGGTCCAGGTGTGGGAGCTGCCTTCCTGGCACGTCGGTAGCATTGGTGCTCAGCACGGAAAACAAGATCAACGGAAAAAACAAACCAAAGGAAAAAAAAAAGTCGCCGTGGTCCAATTCGCGTTTACGTCAGCTGAAACGAATAAGATTACATGCTCTACGAAATTTCTGCCGTTCTCGTTACCCTGTTTTATAGCGCATATTCACGCAAGCGAGTAACAGCATCGACTGTACAACCGATTTCTTTACAAACGATACATCATTCGGAAGCAGAACAGCCTTCGTAGGAACCCGTAACGGTTTTGGTCTTTCGTTAATTCCAAAAGGAAAGAAAATGGATTGCCTGTGGAGATAAATATGTATGGAACGGTCTCGACAAAATCAAAATACTGCTATTTAATTTTTGTCCAACGTTTCGGTCCGTTTGGGACCTTCTTCAGGGACTCAATTTTTACAGTTTTCTTGTCTAGTGTGGTTCTGTGGAACCTGAAGATGTCCCGAGGTCAGAGTTTTCCCGCTCAAACACAAACGGTACGAATTCATTTATCCGTCGAAAACCCTTTCCAATTTCTACGCTCTGGAATTCAGTACACGGCACTAGAATGATCACCATTGCTGATAAAGACACGTGCACTAGTACGCTACAAGGAAAATGCAATCTTTTCGCTGAACACTTCAAGGCTCCTTTCAATAACTCAGTGGATCGAACTCGCAAATAGTTGCTGCTCTCGATGGTACTCCAAGGGATGCAATTGAATTCAGTACCTTCGAAATCTCAACGCATCATGTTGAAGCAGCCAAATACAAATTGAAACCTTCATACTCTATTGGTCCCGACGGAATTCCCGCTTGTATATTGAAAAGATATGCAGATGCTCTTGTCTACCCATTGACTGTTTTATTCAATGCTTCTTTAGAGTAACGTAAATTCCCCACTTGTTGGAAATTTTCTGTCATGTTCCCTGTCCACACGAAAGGTGATAAGGCTGATATTGAAAACTATCGTGGAATCACATCGCTGTGTACTAGTTCGAAGGTGTTCGAAATCATTGTAAATGATACTTTGTTTGCCAGCTGCCAGCGCTACATTTCCACTGAACAACATGAATTCTTCCCAAAACGGTCTATCTCAACGAATCTAGTTCAATTCTTCTCCACATGCCTGCGTAGCATGGATTCTGGTGCCCAAGTCGACGCTGTTTATACGGAGCTTAAAGCCGCGTTCGATATTACTAGTTAGAGTGGAAAAAATTGGCATGTCTCCTGCTTTTGTCACTTGGTTCAGATCGTACCTAACGCATACCAGTCGCATGCTATGTATAAAAATTGGATCCGAACAATCTGAGACATTTTCCAACACCTCCGGAGTACCCCAAGGAAGCAATCTGGGGACATTGTTTCGATGAATGAAATCGAACTTATGCTGCCACCTGGATGCCGAATGTTTAACGCGGACGATGTCAAGATCTACATAATAATTGGGAGTCTACTAGATTGTTTCGAGCTGAAGAGGATGGTAAACTGCTTTTAAATGTGGTGTTCTCGTAACTTCAAGACGGTTACCATTTCGAAATGCAGTATCATTTCGTTCCATCGAAAGATCAAACCGTTTGTTTTTGACTACTCTATCGCAAAACAGCCTCTACAACGAGTAACTCAAATACGAGACTTGGGTGTTATGCTAGCGCGTTAGATACGCTCTCACATTTAGAGTACACTGTAGCGATGTAATCTCTAAAGCGAATAGGCAGCTTGAATTCATATTCAAAATTTCTGCAGATTTCCGGGATCCACTCTGCTTACGATCCCTGTATTGTTCGCTGGTACGATCAATTTTGGAGTCAAGTGTGGTTGCCTGGTGCCCGTATCATGCCAGTTGGATAGCTAGGATCGAATCAGTGCAGAAAAAACAGGAGAGGAGACTACGCCAGCGGGATCTCCTCCATTTTGATTCACAAAATTTGGACAACATGACCCCATTAGATTTATGTGGAGTACTTTTAACGACGTTTTTGAATTGTTTGACTTCAACTTGACCATAAGATCCTTTCAATAACGACTTTCTTTAAGGCGATAGCTTTTTGTAATACTCTAGTTCAGAAAGTTTTTTTTTTACGTAGGACTACGTCTTTGATTTCTATATGGGGGTACACTTTGTGAAAACCGAAAATGGAACATGTAACAAATTAAGAAAGATTTTGAACGTTAATAACTCAGCTTCCCCTGGTCCAATTTCAATAATTTTATCACCAATCGATCAGATATATGACTACGCATCTTTCAAATGTTGATTTTCAACAAGAAATTATTGAAAAACTGGTTAATGTCCAGCATTGTCCAAAAGTGTCGAATTAACTAACAATTCCACCAATTACCTACATGCATATGCTGCTTCCTCAGCACAGTCGTCAGAGAGTAGTATGTAAACGAAACAAGTCGAAGTGGCATTCGCCTCCGATCCTCGGACGCTTGCGAATAGGGAGGATGGAATTGCGTAATATTTTGCACACTCATCGCCATACTCAGAACCACACGCTCCCAATGACCACACCACTGTGTGGTGGTGTTCGGTCGTCAAAATTAGTAGCAGCAGTAGCAGTGCTTTCGGCGTGTGGCGTTGAAAATTGTTCTCCAGTAACAACGAAAGGCTGCCTGCAAGCAGCGAGCTGCAGAGCCCACATAAGCAACCATCAAAGGAGGAAGAAGCTGCACCGCTATGCTATGGATCGGAATCAGTAGCTCTTCGTGAGTCGCTGCGGGTCGGTCATCTATGCCAAGCGTGTCACCCTAGCTCCAAACGACATACAACTCGACAGCCTCATCAGTGTTGAACACCCAGCTCAGAATTACTCAACCATCACTACAAAACGGTCCTTTTCAGGGCCACCAAAAATTTGTTAAAGAGCGGCTTCCATTCCGCACGATTCGTTTCTTTCGTTTAATCAATCACCCTTGTAATGACGCCGAAAAGATTGTTTCAATCGGCGCTTACATGTGAAATTTAATGTGGATTATAGAATTTTTTGTATGTTACCAAAATTTATGAATGGTTTGTCACTAAATGTTGAGATAATTTCTTGATAGAGCTGGAATTAGGGCGTAACAGCTTTTGTAAACAATGATTTCTCTCAAAGATTTCTAGGGATTCAAGACACGCCCACGCAATCCAATACAACCATCAGGTAGAGGAAGTCTTCCTCTACCCAATGGTGATGTTGATTTGCGTGGGCGAGCCTTGATTTAGTAGAAATGATTGAGTGAAGTCATTGTTTACAAAAGCTGTTACGCCCTAATTCCAGCTCTATCTAGATTTATTGATTATTGAATTATCACACTGTATACCATGAAAAAGCATCCTGTTTGTGAGTTTTTGCCTGTTTTCAAGTAAGGAGTTATCAGAAAAAACGGGTATTTCCCGGCGACTTTACAAATAAATAAAATCAAACAAAATCATCGTGTAGAATTAGCTAGGATTTGTTTTACTTCATATTTCACAAAATTGCTTTCGAGTGTTAAGACATCGTCTCCCGCAAAGTATACATTTTTCCCTCTACCAACACATACATCAGATAGATCTCCACAGGATCTATAGAATCCATGCAATTTCAAAAAACCAAAATGCACAGCATTACGAAAAGAGGTCAGGTTTCGACCAATAGCAGATAGATTTTAATTCTAAACAATCCAAACGATTGGAAATTTATCTACCAATCTGCTAAAATGAACACTTAGTTAATTTTCAATAGGTCACTATTGAGAAATACCAATACTGTTGCAATGGTGAACAGCGCATTCCCTAACACAGACTTTAAAATCAAATTCGACGCGGTCCCACTGAACGGTGCTCATTCAATCACCATAAGTGGTGGTGTCCAGTCCAGCAGCAGCAGTAGTAGCAACAGCAGCAGCAGCAGCAGTAGTGCTTTCAACAACAACAACAACAAAAACAAAAACAACAACAACAACAACAACAACGAAAGGCTGCCTGCAAGCAGCGAGCTGCAGAGCTCATATATAGACCATAGAGAAGGAGGAAGAAGTCCCACCGCTAGGCTAGGATCGGAATCAGTAGCTCGTAGTGCTCAGCTCAGCATTACTCAACCATCACTACAAAACGGTCCTTTTCAGGACCACCATAAATTTGTTAAGAGCTATGTTAGCTATCAAGGCTTTTTACATATTCTGCACAAACGATACTTTCCTCCCCACCCCATTCATATAATCCGGAGGCAAATACTGTGAGGGGTGAATTGAATGCACTTTAATACCAAAATGCACAATACTTAAAAATTCATATATAACAAAAAAATCAAAATACACCTATTAAAGTCGGGTAGATGAATCGAAAATACTCAAGTTGACAGTCCCTTGGATTCTCTTCATCAACTTTCTCTTTGAAATAAATGCTACAAATTTGATGCGCTTACAAATAAAAAACGGAAAGAGTTAAGATAATTGATGATTGATCAATTAAAAGATCTAAATTTTCACATTTGTTCCGTCCACTAGCGGTCCTACGTCAAGCTTCCGTTCGTGCCCCTAGGCACAGACCCTTCTACTTTTTTTGTAATTTTCTAGTCTTGTGCGTATATTTAACTGTTCATTAAGACCACAAACGAGTCAGATGAATGATAGGTAAATAAACAAATAAGAAAATGACATAAAACCCGTTTCTGTCGAATCTAAGCGAATAAAGACACCCGCGTTAATTCCAAAATCCGCGTTCAAAAACGCCATAATTTCAAAATGCTTAAAAAATAAACACTAATTCCGGAAAAAAATTAAAATTGCGTAAATCTTAAAATCCGCGCACTTTAACATTATCCCAAAAAGTTGGCCAAAACTCTAAATCTTATATTTTTTGTTGAATTTGGTCAATGTTTGCTAGTATCAATCAGAATCACAGTGTTCTGGATTTGCTAGCTATATCTTTTTGTAATTACTTTATTTGTACAGGCTCAATCGAATAAACTTTACAGAGCCGAGTTATCCTTTGCGTTATACATTGTTACAGTCTTATATTTAAAGTTAAAGGAACTGGACCGAGTACTCGCGGTCGTCTCGAGGTTAGTGGAGATTTACAATTTTTTGGATGGGAAAAGGTAAGAAGGAGGTTTTAAATGTGGTTTACGATATAACTATTTAATTAATCCTAAAGCATGAAATTATTTCTATTCATCTTGAAAACAAACATTGAAAAAAAAAACCCCCAGACGTACAAAACACAAACTAAACACAAGGTTAATCAAACTTACAATCTAAGGTTAATATCCTTAAAGTAAACATATATGAGTTTCATAAACTCCAGATCGCGTCTAGCCAAAATATCCCGAACTGGAACATTAGGTTGTCTACCTCGAGCCCGAAGGTGATCTGACTCCACGATACTCCACACAAGACCAAAGGATGTGATCAGCGTCCTGGTAACCTTGTCCACATTCACAGAGATTGCTGTCTCCCAACCCCACACGGAACAAGTGAGCGTTTAGACAATAGTGATTGGACATGAGACGAGACATCACGCGTATGAAGTCTCGACTCAAGTCCAACCCTTTGAACAATGCAAACTTCGACACCTTAGGGATAATTGAATGTAGCCATCGTCCCAAGCTCCCTTCACTCCATTGATGTTGCCAGCTAACGAGCGACTGCTGACGATAAATAGAGAAAAATTCACTATAGGCGATCTGTCGATCATAAATGTCGCCTTCCATAGCGCCCACCTTCGCAAGTGAATCCGCCTTCTCATTGCCCAAAATTGAGCAATGCGAAGGGACCCACGCGAAGGTGATGATGAAAGAGCACACGGATAAAGCACTAAGCAGTTCTCGTATTTTCAAGAGAAAATACGAGAAGTGCTTTACCGGCCTAATGGAACGGATAGTCTCGACAGAACTGAGACTATCCG
Organism: Ochlerotatus camptorhynchus; assembly: GCF_037179485.1. Classification (NCBI taxonomy): domain Eukaryota; kingdom Metazoa; phylum Arthropoda; class Insecta; order Diptera; family Culicidae; genus Ochlerotatus; species Ochlerotatus camptorhynchus. The sequence goes on along the minus strand of NW_027040937.1, from coordinate 197,068 downwards.
TAAAAATAAAATAGTGGTCTGGAAGAAGTGAAGCAATAGTTTCCAAAGTGTAGTGAATTGCTGCCAGTTCAGCCACATACACAGAACAAGGAGCTTCAAGTTTTCGAGAGGCGCTATGAAATTCATTAAATACACCAAAACCAGCGGACTCCTCTATTAGAGATCCATCTGTGAAAAACGTTCTTGCAGAATCAACATGGCCAAACTTTGCAGAGTATAATGACGGAGCAATCATAGGACGATGATGCTCTGGAATTCCGTGGATTTCCTGCGTCATAGATAAATCAAAATTCACTGAATTGCCGAAATCGGAGAAGACTACACGATTGGGAATATTTCTTGAAGGGCTGACATCCTGTGTTAAATATAGGTAGTACAAAGTCATAAAACATGTTTGAGGATTTAGCTCCAGAAGCTTCTCAAAATTTGCAATCACCAGTGGGTTCATTACTTCGCAACGGGTGAGGAGCCTCAGAGATAACTCTGAAAAACGGACGGATAGTGGCAACATGCCCGCCAGCACTTCGAGACTCATAGTATGAGTCGAGTGCATGCATCCTAGCGCGATACGAAGACAACGATACTGGATCCGTTCAAGCTTGATGATGTGCGTTTTAGCTGCCAACTGGAAGCAAAAACTGCCGTACTCTAAAACCGATAAAATCGTTGTCCGGTACAACGTCAGAAGATCTTGTGGATGGGCTCCCCACCACGTTCCGGTAATTGATCGAAGGAAATTGATCCTTAGTTGGCATTTTCTTCTCAGATACTCAATGTGGGATCTCCAGGTGCATTTGGAATCGAACCAGACCCCGAGATATTTAAAAGACATGGAATGAGTGATCGGTTTACCCAAAAGTTGAAGCTTCGGTTGTGCTGGGCTATGCTTCCTAGAAAAAACGACCAACTCAGTTTTCTCCGTGGAGAATTCGATACCTAGCTGAATAGCCCAAGTAGACAAATTGTCCAAGGTATCCTGTAAGGGTCCTTGCAGGTCAACCTCTTTTGGCCCTGTGATAGACACTACGCCATCATCTGCAAGTTGTCTCAACGTGCAATTGTTACTAAGACAATTGTCAATTTCTCTAACGTATAAATTGTACAAAAGGGGGCTTAAACATGAGCCTTGGGGGAGACCCATGTAGCTAAATCGAAAAGCTGTAGAGTTTCCATGAGAAAAGCTCATATGTTTTTCTGACAGCAAATTGTACAAAAAATTATTAATTAATGGAGACAATCCACAAACGTGGAGTTTCTCTGAAAGAACTTCAACGGATACTGAATCAAAAGCCCCCTTGATATCCAAGAACACAGAAGCCATTTGCTCTTTCTTAGCAAAAGCTAACTGAATTTCCGAGGAAAGCAACGCGAGACAGTCGTTCGTTCCCTTACCCCTACGGAAACCAAATTGAGTATCTGAAAGAAGGTGGTTCGTCTCAACCCATTTGTCGAGGCGAAAAAGGATCATTTTCTCCATCAATTTCCGAATACACGACAGCATCGCGATGGGCCGATACGAATTGTGATCCGACGCGGGTTTATCAGGCTTTTTAATGGCTATCACCCTTACTCGTCTCCAATCGTCGGGAACAATATTGAGCTCCACGAACTGATTGTACAAGTTCAACATGCGCCTCTTAGCGACGTCTGGGAGGTTTTTCAGCAAGTTGAACTTGATTCTATCAGATCCCGGGGCAGAATTGCCACACGAAAGGAGAGCGAGTGAAAGTTCCACCATTGAAAAAGGCTGACTGATTTCGTCTACCGAATTCGCGGTTTCGCGAGGAATCAACTGCGACGGCACGGAATCCGGACACACTTTTCGCGCGAATTTAAGAATCCATTGATCCGAGCATTCCTCGCTTTCGTTGTTAGTAGACCGGTTACGCATTCTTCGCGCCGTACTCCAAAGCGTATTCATAGACGTTTCGCGCGACAATCCGTCTACAAACTGCCGCCAGTAACCCCGTTTTTTGGCCTTGATGAGGCTCTTGAGTTCGCGTTCAAGAGATGTGTATGCGTCGAAATGCTCGCGTGTTCTGCGTTTCCGAAAAAGTTTAAACGCGTCGGACTTTTTACGGTAAACCTCCGTGCATTGTTGATCCCACCAGAGCGATGGTGTTTTCTTACGAATAGACGATCGCGGCACCGGTCGTGTTTGAGCTTGAAGTGCGCTGTCGACGATGAGATTAGAGAGGAAATTATATTCCTCCAACGGCAGAAGCTCTTCCACTGACGATACTGTATCGTCTATCGCGGATTGGAACTTAGTCCAATCGATGTTACGGGTTAGATCATACGCGACGTTAACGGATTCTGACGAGTTGAACCCACTGGCAATCGAAATTTTGATCGGCAAATGATCACTACCGTGCGGATCCTGGATTACATGCCAAGTGCAATCCAACGATAGTGAATTGGAGCAAAAGGTGAGGTCTAATCTGCTACCATTCGAGGATGGACCAGCCCAACGTGTTACTTCTCCATTGTTAAGGATTGTCATGTTGAAGTTGTCACAGAGATCATAAATCAAAGTAGAACGGTTATCATCGTACAGTTCCCCCCAGCCTGTACCGTGGGAGTTAAAATCTCCCATGATCAACCATGGAGCGGGAAGTACCGCACATATGTCGAAAAGTTGTTTGCGATTAACAGAGACTCTAGGAGCAATATATACAGAAGCAATACAAAGGCTCTTACCTTTAATGGTAGCCTGACATGCGACAACTTCAATACCGGGGAATTCGGGAAGATTCACTCTATAGAAGGAATGGCACTTTTTGATCCCCAAAAGTACCCCTCCTCCACGTGAATCCTCACGATCCAATCGAATAATGTTAAAATCGTAAAAAGGGAGATCAATTTCTGAAGAGAGCCATGTTTCACAGAGGGCAAATGCATCGCAATTATTGTTATGGACTAAATACTTGAACGAATCTAATTTCGGAATAAGACTTCGACAATTCCACTGTAGAACAGTGATCAAATCCCCGACCTCGTTTGGAAAATTATCCATCGAAGGAGATGATAGCTGCAAGAAGGGGCCATTTTGAAGTCAATTGCTTCAAGAAGGATTTCACAGGGGGAAGCAATGTGAGGACAATGCTTTTCAGAGGATCAGAAATGTTGAGGTATTTGAGAATACCGTCCACAATGTCATCAAATGAGAACAACCCAGATGAAGAAGGGGTTTCTGTTCTTAAAATTGGGGCATCAGGGGTTTTGGATGTCCCCGGAAGTGGTGGAAAATCCTGGGTATAGTCAGTTCTGCGGAATCCAGGAGGAGTAGAAGTCTCCTTTTTTCCACCACTCCTTGATTTAGGCAAGCTGATTTGGGGTTCTTTATTTGCAACAATCCGCGAACGGATGCGCTTTCGTTTCCGTGCAGAACCTTCCGGAAAACTGAAAGAAGTTCCCTCCTCAACCAAGTCAGAGTCAGTCTCGTCATCTGACAAAAGAGAAAAGGGATTTTTGTCATTGGTCGATGGCGTGGCTGTCTTAAGCATTTCTGCAAAAGACCGCCTGGAACGTTCCTTAAGGGAGCGTTTCATTTTGTCCCCGAGCTGTTTGTACGCCGGGCACGACGAGAGAGCATGAGGAGGAGTTCCATTGCAGTACACGCATTTTGGTGCAGTAGCTGCGCAGGTGCCATCCTCATGCTTCTCCCCGCATTTGGAGCAGCGTGCCTTGTTGCCGCAGTGGGAGGCCGTATGTCCCAACCGCTTACAATGCTGGCAGTTCATGACCCAAGGTACAAACAACCGCACAGGAAGACGAAGTTTTCCCAGCTCGATGTATTGAGGAAGGGCAGATCCAGAAAAGGTCACCCGAAACGAGTCTGTGGGGGTAAAACTCTTTTTACCCTCGCTGAGCGATACTGACTTCATTCTATGAACGGCCAGTATCTTTACCGGAGGAAGCAAGGGGTTCTTGAATCGGCCAACCGCTTGCTTCTCCAGTATCTCGGGGTTCAGACTCGCCTCAGTGACCACGCCTTCGATCTCCACATCAGAGGCTGGAATGTACACCCTATATTCCAGTGTGAAAAATTGGGAAACAGCAATTTCATTGGCCTGTTTCAGGTTAGCGACGGTCACACGAAGTTTGTTGTACCTAACCTTCGTTATTTCGGTCACGGCAGAGAATCGCTTTGTCAGATCATCAGATATCTGAACAACATTCAAGGGTTTGTTTTTTGGCTGAAAATAGACAACCCATGGGCCAGTCGAGTCATTCGGGTAGGCCCGCAATCTGGTGCTTTTCTCATCCTGCCCATTGACAGACTGAGACGACGAACCAGGGATGACATCATCATTATTCTGAGATGAATGGTCATCCATGTCGTCTTCTGACAAAACATCCATTTTGTTCAACTAGTGGGAGCGCAAAACGCTCTCCCACTGAACGCACAGACACAATACACAGAAAACACTACAAACACAGAAATACAAAATGAAAATTTAACTAATGGGGGAGTAAAAGAAACAAGAAAAAAACAAAAACTTATCTGATAATCCTATACTACTACCACCGAGCGTTATATGTGTAGGCGTTTACACCGATGGCTGGGAAGCGACGCGCAGCGTGGATGACCTTTGCTGTGGTGCACTTGATCGAGGCGCGGCACTCAGCGCACACAGGCGCACGATGATTGATGAACGATGTAGATGTAGAAACGGGTGCTCACACTCGATGATGATGATACGTGAGCGGGTATGCGTAAGCGCGTATGCGTGACCACGCAACGATGATGCCCAAATTTGTTTGCGAATTTCCAATAGCACGGATTAATCTTTCCGAAAATGACACTTTCTACTAAAAAAAACTCACTTTTCGATCAATTTACCGGGAACTATGCCAGGAGTCACTTAGTGAGAAAAAAATGATAAATTATATCAAGCGAATACCGAAAAAACTTCCAAAACAACGGAGCGCGAAACAAGTCGACCGTACTTCTTGCTAGGACGCAGTGGGATGTGCTAGCTATATGTACCAAACATGTTTTAGAAAATGTCTTTCAATTGGATTTGCAAAATTGACATCATTTGTTGCTTTGAAAGGGGTTATTTCCACATGGAGTGTTTGGAGGAGCCCAATCTTTCAAATGCACTAAAAATGTATCAAAATTATTCACAAAACCTCTAGAAAGTAATTAAAACTTAAATAATTACATACAGAATGATGAAAATTAAACTATCATATAACATAGAATGTGTGCGAAAAATCTGATATAAATTACCTTCTCTTTAAGGTACTTGCGTGCGTTCAGGCTGCACTACTAGATTTTAACGTCACTCTAGGATACACCTCGGGATACACACACAAACATAATGTCATCTTACACTCACACATAAGCATTCATGCTCAATCGCATATTCATGCATATTTTTAAAGGGCTTTTTTATCGATTTTCGTTTCCATCATTTTCGCAAATTTTGACTTAAGCGAACCTCACACGGTACGATATATTGTCAATACCTACAAGTATTGACAATAATATTGATGATTTGAATACATAAATCTAGTCAATATCGATGTATTCACGTCAATATAGAATGTATTGACAATACGATTATTGTCAGTAAAAATTGTCGTGTGGGGTGTTCAATCAATCAATCCGGCAATCCGGCAACAATCAATCCTTGTGTTTATTATGGCCGCCACAGAGCAAAATTTGCGAGCTTTTTTCAACGATGCATGTAAAACTGCCAACGAGTATTTTGGGTGCACACAGGTGCTAATGACGTTACGCAGTTAAACAAATTCTAAATGAGCACTGTTTAATTGACTTTTTAGCAACTCAAACTAATGAGGCTCTACAATACAGATATGTCCTTCCAATCAAAGAAACTTTAGTGAAACTTCAATTTGTGCTCATCCCTGCATTGTATAGGTCGATAATTAATATTCAAAATACTTGGAAAACTGTCATGCGAATTTCTACTAGTGCGAGGAAGGATAGGAAATACCCAACTAATGAATTTCACAATGTAAACGCTTTACTCATTTCATTTATACAGCCTCAAGCTGTATTCAAACGTTATACAATATGAAGAAACCTTTACTCAGCTTCTATACAAGCAAAACCGGCGAACTTAGCCAGCTACTTATGGCTGTTGGGACGGTTGGGACAAGCTCTCATTGCATATCCATTAACGTTTCTATACAGCTGTTATCCTGCTGTTTTGTTGTGTGTGTGAACTTGGCTCCCTTAGCTCAGTCGGTAAAGGCGCAGCTACAAAGCAAGACCATGCTGGAGGTGGCTGGGTTCAATTCCCGGTCAGGTCTAGGAATTTTTCAGGTTGGAAAATTTCTCGACTTCCCTGGGCATAGAAGTATGATTGGACTTGCCACACAATTATACAAATGCCGGCGCCGGTGGTGTAGTGGTAAGCGTGACTGCTTTCTAACACCCCAATGGGTCTGGGTTCAATCCCAGCCGAGGTCGGTGGGATTTTTCTGAGGTATAAAAATCTCTGGTCACGTCTTCCTTCGGAAGGGAAGTAAAGCCGTTGGTCCCGGTCCATGTGTGTTGAATGGGTGCGATATCCTACGCAGGTGTGGAAGCTGCCTTCTGCACATTCGATTGCCGTCAATGGATGGCAATCAATGTCCGTCGGTGATTGGCACTAGATTGCGGAACAGAGACCGACGTTAAATAAAGTAAATAAAAAAAAAAAACAATTATACAAATGCAAAAAATGGTACAGGCATCGAAAGCTCTCAATTAATAACTGTGGAAGTGCACCTAGAACACTAAGTTGAGAGCACGCAATAAGCTAATATGCGATTTGCAATAAGCTTGAAATGCGAAGAAGAAGAAGAATAAATGAACTTGAAAGGCGCTTGTTCAACCTTTTTTCAGTTATCCAATAATCACTACACAGCTTTCTCTTGAAGTCGGTTGTTTACGCTATTTTTTTATGGGGTAATTTATTGAGTTTATTTTGCTGTGAATCAAATTAATCGAAATTAGTTATAAGCATACCACCTAATTATTTACCCTGCACCGGAACCTGGAATCGAACTCGAGACGACCGCAAACCTTGACACTATCAACTGTGCTACGCAAACACTTTGAACTGATGTAAAAAATCAACATGCCCTTCTTCAACAAAATCGCTGAGTAGAGGTTTTATAATAATGCACATAAATCACTTTTCTCTACTAGTTACTTAGCTCTGTAAAGGACAGAGTAAAAGCTGTAAAACTGCAAACGTCTTAAAATAAACCTAGCTGACTGTAAAAATGCTTCCAAAGTAGCGGTAACACAGTTCATTAGCTGAGTACAGGTTGTTAAGTTGTTGAAATACACTTTTGAGGTTTATTTTATTCAGCAAGCCATCAAATGAGTAACATATTCACTTTATTTACTTTGTTTTGCAGCTACAAGTTGAAAGTTGATTGGCATGTGTAAAAAAGTGACATTGCACAGTGTTGCTTTTTGTCGTTTTCGTGCGCTTTTTTAATAGCTTCTCAAACATTGATTTTAGGGGTATAGTTTGTTCAAAGCTGTTTTTGCATATGTTAATCTGCTTCTTTTTATGTAGAAGGTTTGGTGATTAATCCACCTAAAAGTTAGATCGAAAAAACATTTTTTTTTATCTGATTGTAGCAAATGTTATTTTAAGCAACTTTGCTCAACACTCAAAATTACTAGCTCTTATAAATTGCGAGATATGTATCATTTTTCGTGAAAAGCCCCTTTAAATCATGTTTTTTAGTATCTTCTACAACAATATTTTGCATGTTTTAACACATGCTTTTGCTGAACATTGTAACCAATTAGCTCTAGAAACAAAAAAAAATATTCTTAAATAATCGATATTTTTAGGGGTATTTGCTCCTCAAATAACTATTTCCGGCGCAAATTGGCGCAAAATTCTAGGAAGGATTCTGAATCTATACTTATTTTTCTGCCGAAATTTTATAAAAACATGTGGCAGCACGCGATCTTTTAGGTGTTTTTTAATGACTAAAAAACTCCTGCAAATGTCTAATTTTTGAATACATATTTTAATTTTAAGAGATAGCATGTTACAATGTTAAAAAATATGTATTTTTGTACGGCAAACATCTTTGTAGAATATGTTAAATATATTGAAAATCTACGAAAAAAGTTACACTCAAAACAATTATTTGAAGGAGTATACTCTCTGATTTTTTACAAGAATCACTGATTCTGGTTGCTCGCGAAGGTGTTGTTTGATTAGCTTCTTTAATAATTTCTGTCGCATCCTTTTGTTTTGCTTCTCGAAGCTTTATTTGCGTTGCAAATGCCAGCTGATTCGGTTGGTAGAGATTTCTAATACAAGCTGATTATTTCCTTTTCGTTGCATTGCAATCTTCGAAAGATACTGCTCTTCGACCAATACTTACATCTTTCGGATGTAACATTTGAAAGGTTTTTGAAGTATTCGGAGCAACGTTCTAAAACCCTCTGCTTTGAGCGGCCATGTGCATTCCATTTTTATTTTTTAAGTAGATACAAAGATTTCCAGCATGTTTTTTTTTATTTTAGAAGCAACAACCAAAGAGACTTCGGAATTGATTGCGTACGCATCGATAACATGCTTGTGAACATTTTGAAATTTCACCGTTGGCATGCCCTTCAATTCAAAGCGAGATGAGACCAAGTTTATCAAATTCTATAGTAAAGAACAAGAGGCAACCAAAACATTATTATTAGCATATAAATTTAACAAAGGAAATCACTTCTTTGCATTCCGGTTCTTGAAATAATCACATACGCATACCTGAAGTTGATGATTCCGCCATTTTTTAACAGTTTGCAGCAGTTCACCTCTTTCGTTTCTACTCTTATAGAATTTGACAGCTTACAATCAATAAAACGCATAAATTTGTTTACTCAAGATAAAGTTAAATTTAATACTCATTCAAATAATTGTTTTGAGCGTAACTTTTTTCGTAGATTTTCAATACATTTAACATTGTAACAGGCTATCTCTTAAAATTAAAATATGTGTTCAAAAATTAGACATTTGCAGGAGTTTTTTAGTTATTAAAAAAACACCTAAAAGATCGCGTGCTGCCACACGTTTTTATAACTTTTCGGCAGTAAAATAAGTATAGATTCAGAATCCTTCCTAGAATTTTGCGCCAATTTACGCCGGAAATAGTTATTTGAGGAGCAAATACCCCTAAAAATATCGATTATTTAAGAATATTTTTTGTTTGTTTCAAGAGCTAATTAGTTACAATGTTCAGCAAAATCATGTGTTTAAACATGCAAAATATAGTTGTAGAAGAAACCAAAATTGTAGGATGCCTAGAAAATCAGTTATACTAAAAAACATGATTTAAAGGGGCCTTTCACGAAAAATGATACATATCTCGCAATTTATAAGAGCTAGTAATTTTGAGAGTTCAGCAAAGTTGCTTAAAATAATATTTGCTACAACTTTATAAAAGACGTTAAGTCTCTATCTGAATCAGATAACAAAAAAACATTTTTTTGATCTCACTTTTAGGTGGATTAATCACCAAACCGTCTACATCAAAAGAAGCGGATTAACATATGCAAAAACATCTTTCAACAAACTATACCCCTAAAATCAATGTTTGAGAAGCTTTTAAAAAAGCGCACGAAAACGGCAAAAAGCATTGGCGTTTATTGGCTGTTGTTATTCAGTGCGACTGACAAATTGAATAATGGTTGTGAAAAAGTTGAGTAAACGTTCTCCACAACTATTTTGCTACCTTCTGCTTGTAGCTGCATCTGCAGCTTTTTTCAGCTACTTTACAGCACAACACTTCAAAAGTTGGCTTATAAAGCTGAAAATGTTAGTTTGGTAGTGCACACTCGGAATAAGGTGGTGTAATGAAATGCGCGGGGAACTTGAAACGGAAGGCATATCTCTTAGTGAATGTGAATAATCACTTTGGTTATTTTTAATCCAGTAGTTTGCGCTAGTGAACAATGTCACTCAAAAATAACACAATGAATAATCAATTCCGCTTATATATACGCTATTAGTTCTAACTTCGCCACGCGTTTCAACTTGCCCCGGTGTACTTTAGCTAAAACAATGATCATTGCCAAGTTTGAATAAATGGGTTCAAGATTTATGCACAGTTTTAGAAATCGGCTTTAAGTGTTTCAAGATTTTGGAAAAGCTAACATCGCCTAAAAGTGCGACAAACTAATTTTTAACACATTCTGCCAATTACACAATTACAAATGTTCATAAAAGCGAAAACATCTTCATCGGGATTCATGAGCTATATAGAACAGTCCGCAGGCCGGGTATGAGTATTTTTTCTAAACTCATCGCGGGTCGAACAAAACAATGCAGTGAGTTAGATTTAGTTGTTTTAAACCACTATTCATCTGCACCTACTAACATTGCATTATCGATATGGCAATAGTCACTGCTATGTCGCCATACTAGGTATCACACAGAGGTTCCAATAAAGTGGAACTTCTTTTTTTCTTTTTTGGGAAAAAGTGTGAAAATATACTTTGCTTGCTTTGACCGACGTTGATCCACTCACACGGCCCCGCTCACTCTCTGGTGGCTTGACAGTCGAGCTTTTAAGGGAACAAAGTATCGGAAAAAGATAGCATAGCGTGTTGAATAATTTATGCTAAGGTTTGATCGTACAACGCGTAGTGCATGCTGCAGGGAAAAACAAAAAAAAACCCACATGGGCCAACAAAGCGTAAAACTGAAGAAACAGAAACAAAAAATATACCATCATCGATAGCATCCGTGCATAGTAGCTCAGTTTGTGAAACATCTACTTTCATTGCGCCGACGGGGGATGCCAACACCAAAATAGGAAAAATATGACAGTGCATATGTTTTAAATTTTCACCCGTTAAGGAGTTCACTCCAAATTTGCTACAACAAGAATCTCGGACACTATTGCGAATTCAGACATTCCAGGTATTATTTCGATATTGCATGTTATGTGGGATCTGCCATTTGCACGGTTAAATTTTTTTTAATTTAAAATTGCTTTTATTTTCAGAACGAATAATTTATTTCTAAAGCTGCTTGTAAAATGTTGAACCCAATAAAATGTATCCAGTTTTAGCGAAAACAATAGTTAACTAAATTAGCCTTTGGTATTTTCCAACTTTAGAAACAACAAAAAAATACTTTTTAAGGAAAATAAAATCATTTTACGATTTTGAAACTCAATTATGTTGAAAATTCACATGCTGTTCACAGTGTCCATTTTTATCATTTACCATACCATCACACGCAATGACTACCCGAGTAAAGGATCATACCAAATTGATAACAAGTTCTGATACCCGGTTATCGAGATTTGATAACTGAACATTTTATCCTTATGGTTGAAGGCAACACACAAATTGTATCAAAATAATACTCATTGGATATCACAAAAATAAATGTTTCAGTTAACATTGAAAATATCTCGATAACAAATCCTGTGATCTATGCAATTTTTTTCAAAAAATTTCAAATAATTTTATCGATTCGGTATTAAAGGCTTACCCTGATAACTGGTAAATGATTGGCAGTATTTTTTTTCTTGTTATGCAGATAATATTTGAAGCTTTGATCAAATTTTGCATAATTTAATATTCTTTCATGATAACAACTGATAAACAATTTAGTCAAGTTTGATAACAAAATTTGTTATGCGATAACAACTGAAAACAAAATGATATCTGGAATAACAAGACTTGTTTTCAAGATGTTATCAGGTTGTTATTTCACTTTGCTCGGGTAGTGCTTCAACTCAGTGTTTCAACTGTAACGACAATAAGATTGTAGATTAGTGACATGTCTTCTGGTATCATCAATTTTGCAGAAGGCAATAATATTCCATCGATCTAAGTGCCAACATCACACGTTCCATAACGTTATATTGGTGTAAAATGAAGAGAAAAAACACTTAATACTCAAAAGCATATTCACCAAGGCGATTCTGATAATTGATATGACACAACATAGGCGATAATGAACATGCATCCACGAATGACCAAAACCAATGTTAACTTCGCAACTTTGCGGATGCCTTGATCAAGAGAATGTTGTTATGCCAAAATTAAAATTCATTTAGGTAGTTGGTTTATCTTTTAAGAATGTCAGCTAATTGTAGAAGAAATTATTTTTATCAGCACTGTTTAGTAGTATCTTGCGTTGTATTTCTTCAATTTGAAGAGCATTACTGTTCCTAAAGAGGAATTTCTACAGAAATCATCAATCGACATGATTACTGATGTGTTGATAATTAACTCCATGTATGATGCTATACAAACCGGAGTAAAATTTGCTAATAACATAGTCATGACTTTGAAATTCAGTAAATATTTTAAATTGTAATGAAAATGAAGACGAGCTATTTAACTTTTTGAGAGTTCATAAATAACGTGCATATAACCGTTATATCTGAAACGATCAATAAACCTGACCATAAGGTTAAAAGGGACGCAAATTATTTCATTTATCGAACTGATGGAGCCGATGGTTGCGTTGCTATCATTGTTCATAGACTTACTAAACATCTAATTCTTTCTTCATTTGAAACCAAAGTTTTTGAAACTTTGGGAGATTCAGCCGAAACAAAATTTGGACAACTTATGTTTGTCTTGCTTATTTGCCATTTCAACGCATAGTCCAGCAAAAAATATCTGGTTGACCTCGAAAAACTTACCCATCATAGGTCTATATTTTTCATTATTGGTTATTTTAATGCAAAACACCGCTCATGGAATAATGCTCCAAGTAATTCTAATGCTAATATTCTTAAGGTCCAAACAGCTCAACTTGCTTTTCTTCAGCAAGAAATCCCTCAACTATTGATTTGATCTTAATTGATTCATGTCATCAATTTAACCTCTTATTCTATTTCTAAACACATATTTGGACATAGTAAAATCAAATTCGTTACAAACATCATTAAAGGAACACAAACAGGAATTAAAACAGTTATTGAATCCAAAGTCAGTTTGTGAAATGGAATTAATTATATGATGTGAGTAGTAGCTATACTGAAGATCCGAGAGATGTCGCCCCTTCAGTGGTAGGAAAATCTTTTTTGCAGTATGGAGAATATCAGAAAATCCACGATTTGTGACTAAACATGCTTTCACAGAAGGAAACAAATAAACGAGTGTTTACCTTATCACCATAGTAATGTACTCGTGCAATTTCTGTGCATCTAAAACTGCCCATAAAGACGATAATGAATAAAAACTGAAAATTTTCATGCATTTCCAAATGGTTTCCTACCATTCCCATGCATTCAAAAGTGACTGGCCCTCGGTATGTGGATGATATCAAAAACAACAAAACATGATTAATTGCCAATAACGGGGAATTACGAAATATGCGAAGAGAAATATTCCATGGAATCCGTTCCAAGAATTCGGGACAGTTCACAATGCCGGTAATCAGGTCGTAGATGAACAGTAAAGCGGCGCCGGTGGTGTAGTGGTAAGCGTGATTACCTCTCACCCCAGCAGGCCTGGGTTCAATCCCAGTTGGGGCCGCCGGGATGTTCTGAGGCATAACATTTCTGATCACGCCTTCCTTCGGGAAGTAAAGCCGTTCGTCACCGGTTCATGAGTTGATGGGACGATAGGTAGGGTCCAGGTGTGGGAGCTGCCTCCTTGGCGTCGGTAGCATTGGTGCTCAGCACGGAAAACAAGATCGACGGAAAACAAATCAAGGAAAACAAAGAAGATGAACAGTCGTTGCAATTTGATACGCCTTGCTGAGAGAGATTCCAAATCAATTAGCATGCATTGGTCTGAAACAGGAAGAATGACTGGATCATTCTTTGCCAGCTGACATAAAGCAAACCTCATGAAACTTTTCTGAATCCGTTCAATCGTAATAATATGCGTAGTGTAAAATGGAGACCACACTGGGGAAGCATATACTAAGATACTACGAACCAGCGAGCAGAATAGTGTCTTGAGGCAATAAACAGCGGTGAAACAAGAAACATGACGACGAATGAAACCAAGCAGCTACGCATGCTTATGTGTTCGCAAAACGTTAACCTGAAATCGATCGTAACACCTAGATCGCAGATTGAGTTTTCACGTTCTAGGAAATCCGGTCACATGCAGTATGGATGAAGAGTAACGCTATTGTAGCTGGTGAAGGATATCGCTTTGCATTTTTAGCTCGTTGACTCGCATGCCGTTGTCGCCACACTAGACTAGTAAACGATTTATATCTTCTTGTACTGCAACACAGTCGGCAGGAGAAACATTTTTAGGTCATCAGCATAAGATAGTTTGGACGATGAGAGCAGCTCACACAAGTCATTCACATAGATCATAAAAATAAGAGGACCGAGAACACTGCCTTGTGGTACGCCAGATGGAGTGTAGAAGGTCCTGAAGCGTACGGAATTCACGAAAGCATTGCTGTCAGACAGGTCCGAGTAGAGACATTGCGTGATCCAGGTGGGAAATCGTATGTGATTAATTTTGCTAATAGCTTGTGCGGTACTGTATCGAAAGGTCGTTGAGTGGTGATTAATAAAATCGTGCTGGCTGTTGGAGATGATTGGAGCAGTAACTCTGCACAGAGCTGAGTGGATCAGTTTTCCCAACATCTTACTGAGAGGGCAAAGTATGGATATACCACGATAATTGGTGACAATTGTTTTATTTTCAAACTCATGGATCGGTACTATGGATGCCGTTTTTCATGTATTTGGGAACGTTCTGTCTTGGAGCGAGCGGTTGAAAATAGCAGCTGTGGGCGACTCAAGCGTAGCGACACAGTTTTTCAACAACACAGGAGGCAGGCTGTCCGTTCCGGGTCCGTTGAATCGAGGTCTTCGAGGGCTTTCTGAACTTCGCGTGGAGAAAACTGTATGCATGGTAGATTAATGTTATGAGACGGAATCTGCTCGAAGCCTTGATCTTAAACAGGTGATGCTTTACTAAATACGCTCTCAAAGAAATTAGCAAAGAGATAAGCTGTCTCTGAGCTTGAGCGAGAAGTGGTTCCATCTATGTTGACCGAGCCAAGGATGCCGTAGTCAGCTTTGCGTATCTTGATAAAATCCCAGAAACGCGAAGGATTTTCCTTGACGGTTGTCTGTATCCTACACAAATAGTTTTCGTGTATTGCAAAGGACGGCTTTGTACTCCAACTCAAGCTCACAAAGTCTAGCTTTATCGGACTCATTTTTCGTATGAAAAAAACCTGTTGCACAGCTTACGTAAATTGTTACGATGTGTACGTACACACTTAGTTTTTTCTACCGAGCTCGGCTGTGCAAATCTCGGCAAAAAAAAAGTTTTACTGAGATCTCAGCAAACATTTCATTTGTTTGCTGAGATTCAGCTTAGCATTATCCGAGACTGAGCAATCAAATGTCACTTTTGCTGAGATCTCAGTGACTTTTTTTTGCCGAGATTTGCACAGCCGAGCTCGGTAGAAAAAAACTAAGTGTGTAACTCTGCAGTCCACCACGGTTTGTTGAAAGCAAAAATCGGTGCTTGTCTCTTTAAGGTATATGATGATTTATAACTTCAGAGAGAGATTCAACAAGTCAAAGTCGCATACCAAACAGTCAAATTTGAAACACTCCTTGAAATAGTCCTGATCATCAAGTACGGATGGTACAACACTTTGGTCAAGTAGTAGGATGACTGGTGTGTGATAGTTATCAACATGTTTGCAAAAGTTAAAATTTCTATTCTATATTATGAAACTAGTACAACATGATTTAACTGATAGAACTATACAGGTTAATTATCAGAATTCCAAATCTGATTTACTATCTGTTAAAGCGCATTGTATGAATATTTACAGTCATTAATTACAAAAAAAAAAAAAAGAAGGGCTCCTAGCGAATCCATTTTTCTGCATTCATCATGTTTGCCAAAACTACAAAATTATCTGTATTTCTATAGATTTTCCAGAGCTTTTGAACCAAGAATCTTCACAGATTACAGATTTTTAGGTTTATCACAGGTTATACAGATTTTTTTATAATGAGCAAGGTGCTTAATTTGTTAAATAGCCCAACTTTTATATTTACTTCAGTACAATTTTCAACTCATCCACTAATAGAGGAAATGGCTCTAATGTTAACCTATCGATCTAAGATTGGGCCCATTCATAATCGACTAAATTTTTAATAGCGACCAAACATATCCATTAGTACCTTCCCAATGACACGTTCATCTAGATAAAATTGATAACAAGCTGATTTTTAGCGTTGGGCCCAATCCATAGGCCAACATTAGAGCCATTTCTCCAACATCATCGAAGATTTTTGGCAAAATAACGAAGATAAAAAGATTTTTTGAGCGAAAACACAAATTTAAATTTGACAACCCTAGCGACATGGCGTTTCAATGCGAAAGGACAGAATTGTAACTCGTAGAAGGAATTTGGATTCAAGAAGCAGTGTTAGATTTATAATAATATCTCAACAATTTGAGACTTTTTATCAAATCTGTATCGTTGGATTATGGAAAGGTAAATAAATTTGGAAGTAATCTGCAGTAGAATAATTCTATTTTTGGTTCAAACCCACTCGAAAAAGAGAGTTGAAGTGCCTAGTATGAGGCATCTCGTCGCAAAATATCACGAACATTAAAGACGCAAATTTTCTTAAGATTGGCAGTGACCAGTGTATTTTTTCAACCACGCTTTATTTGTTTGTATTACATCAATAATGAGAACGTAAAAGCCAACATAACATCGAACATCAACAAATTTTGTCGAACTCAACATCTTCACCCTGATTTTTTTATCGTTACGGCTATGCTCAGAAAAGTAGCGGTTATAACACGCATACAAATATATTGTAAATGTATTAAATAGGATAATGTACTTACCGAAGGATTTGTCATACATCGTCGCATCTGATCTGGTCCTCGATAGGTGGGACTGTATCGACCGGGAAAACAAGTGGGGGTGCTCATTTTCAATTTATCTGCTGACGGGTACATAGTCATGCAACCGCCAGCAAATTCGTCCTCTAACTTCAACGCCTTAGCGGCGTCAAAATGCGTAGGTGAATAAATTTTGGAATACGTTGCGTAGGAAATGATTTCTTAAATTTTTTCTTTAAAGGCAATTCAGCCTTTTCTAATTGTGTTTTGCACTTTTACTTTGTTTCAATATTATTGAACACTCACACTTTAATTGACTTCTTATGTTCTACAGCAACTCAACGTGAATGTCACTCTTTATTAGTTTGTACGACGCAAACATTCATCTCTCACTAGCATTATCTAATGCGTGTTTGCTTGTCTATCTGGCCGTTGAAAGTTTTCAATAATGTCGATGGATACATAGTATACATAGACGCAAATGTAAAACGAGGTGATATTGCACAGAAAGACTGGCGATTAATGTATCATGTCGATGTCGAAGTTTACTGAAAAAGATTAAAAAAAATCAATGATTAAACATTTACATACAATGATTATAATAACAAGAACGACATTTTTTTTGATAAATTGTTGTAAATCTATAAAGACGGACTCGAAAAAAAATACAACAGGCAAATATGATCACCAATAATTCATTTAGTCGGATTTTTATGAAACTCTCAGGGAATAAATAAACACATATTAGCTATGTTTATGCAAAATTTGTTTATTCAAGCTCCTCTCCAAGGATAAAAAAGCCCGCACCTTGGACTTAACGCTACCCATCAAATCCTGTGCAAAACTTGCGCCATCTTTCTTACACACTTTCATCCACTCTTTCTTTAAATCCTTGTCGTTTTTGAAGACCTTCCCTGTGTTCCCTCCATAATCTCCAGGTTTTTTTTTATTGGTTGAAGTTCTGGGGAGTTTGGCGGATTTGCCTCATTCCGCACAAAAACAACATCGTTTGCTTCGTACCACTCCATCACCGGTTTCGCGTAATCAGATTCGGCCAAAACAAAGTGTCACATGCGTGTGACCGGAGGAAGGACAGCAGGCGCTTCTGGAGGCATTCTTCTTTTTTTTGGCCGTTGGTGGTGGGCAGCCCTACACAGCTAAAAAAAGTAGTGTAAATTTCCGTTACTATGATGCACATAAATGGAGCGTCATAAATCATACAAATTTACATTATAAATCGTGTAAATTTATGAGACATGTCATGCAATATTCCATATATTGTACGCAACTTTCCACCTTTGTTTGCAACATTTCTTGCAAGCTGCTAGTTTACGTGAAAAGGAAGTTTACATGCATGAATGTTTGCATGCTTGGATGTTTACATCACCAGTAAAATCCAGATTTTTTTAGTGTGTACTTTTGCTCAATAAAACAGATGAAATTATCCTTAATAAGTAAAAAAAATCTCCTAAAGTAGATCGGGTTGCTCCTTAAATGATTGATCAAAATACGTTAAAAATCTTAAAATGCTCAGTAAATATTTAAAGTACGCTCCCTAAAATAGAGAAAACTGTACATCAAGCATTTGAAAATGCTCCTTAGTATGCACCGCTTTGCACCATTTTGAAGTGTAATTGTACCATATATCATCGGAAAAGCTGCTGTAGAAAGGTTAATAAGTACCATGAAATCAGCTGAAATGTTCAGTAAAAATGCACAAGCGATTACTTAATGGGGAAAAAGTGCGGTGAAGTAAAATACCTTTTTCCAAGTAACACACTAATTTGTACCATAAATAATTGAAATGTTTCCTTACCAACATCACTTTTGCCCATAGCAACAAATCAAGAATACGTTATTTATTAGCTCCATTGTGAAGCCCCCCGTTTTCCATTTCCTAGCTAATGGTTCTATCATTTGGTAACCCTATTTTGCTGAGATGTCCAAGCGGAAAATATCCCTTAAAAGCAGGAAATGTACAGTAAAAATCATAAAATGATCCTTAAATAATATTCATTGTACCATCACACCAAATGTTGGTACCCACTAATAAAACGCATTGCATTAAAACCATAGAAAAATGCTTCTTTAAATCAAGAAAATGTTCCTTAAGTAATGAAAATGTACCATTAGGGCATTAAGCCATCTATTGATACGCGATAGGTAGAAAGTATTGTAGGGATGTTTCGAATTTATCAACTCGCGATTTTATCAACCGAACTATGTTTGACTTAATAAAATGATTCCGAGACATTTCTAGACAAACATTTCAAAAAGCTTTATCTGCATTGATTAATTCTTTTCATCGTTTTTCGGTGCATACTAAGGTGCATACTAAGGAGCAGTTTTCTCTATTTTAGGGAGCGTACTTTAAATATTTACTGAGCATTTTAAGATTTTTAACGTATTTTGATCAATCATTTAAGGAGCAACCCGAGCTATTTTTTTTACTTATTAAGGAACATCGTCATTGTTTAATGATTCATTTACCTTTTTACCTTGGTGGTGCCAGTTGTTATATACGGCTTGCTGAATTTGGTGCACCCACAGATTGCCTGCCACACTAAGTACTTCTTGGCAAATTTGTTGACTTTCTTCTTCTCCGGAACATCCAGGCGGGACTTGCCGACAAAAAACTCCAGGCCGGGGATCCGCTTGGCGTCCGTTTTAATGTACTTCTCGTCGTCCATTACGATGCAATTCGGCTGCACCAACCACTCGTGATACATCTTCCTGGCGAGGAATTTGGCCACCGTATTATGTTTATCGGTTCGGTTAGGCAACTTCATTACCTTAAAGACATGAAGTCCAACCCGCTTCATTGTCTGCTGGACGAAGTAGACGGAAGAATTGACTTTCTTGGCCACGTCCCAAATCGAAAGGTTCGGATTGCACTTTACCTCACCTTCCTAGCGTTCACGGGGTCGGTCGTCTTCTTTTTTCTTCCGCTGCCAGCTCACTGCTGGATCGTCTGGATCTCCTTGAACGATTTTATCACACGGGACACGGTCGAATTGTCGATTCTAAACTGTTTCGCTATCCACCTATGGAACTGGCCTGGATTTTACACGACCGCTCCCATAATTTTTTGTCGAAGCACTTCTTGCTTGGAAGCCATCTCGATAACCACATGACAGATTGTGACGAGATTTTGCACATGTAAACATTACACTCAAAACTAGTTTAACTCAAAATTTCTTCAATTTTTACCCATGCAGAAAGTGTTGCATTTTTTTTTCGAGTACAATCTTTATCAGAATTGGGGTATTTCGGTATGAATCGATCGAATCCAATCAGAAGCTCTATTATTTCATTATGTTACAAATCAGTACCAAATAAAAAAAAACCATTACATTCAAATATATAGCACAGAAAGCAACTCACTTAGGGTGCGTTTTCTAAAAATTTAGACCCAGTTTTTTCGACGCATCTGTTCAGATTGCAAAAGCAGTCGTTATGTTTTCTATAATGGTAAGAGGAATTAGATTATGGCTGCTTTTTGCTAACTTAAATGATGCGTAGAAAAAACTGGGTTTTAGTTTATCGAGAGCACTAAAGTAAATTGAACCTTAAAGGCACCAACATTATGTTTGCAGTTAAGAAAACTAATTTTAATAGAGCACCAGAAGCAAAATTATATTCGCAGTAGTAGTAAAACAATTTTTCATAGATCATGCAGAAACGTTAAAATCCTAAGCAGTGTTCGGAAAAACATTCTCAAATCTGATTCATTAAACTTTTCTGAGAGAATGAACTCGCATTTAGATTCACAAGATTTTTAACTCTATTTACGCATGCAGTTTCACATACCTTTAAAATCTTGATGTTTTATAATGCGGGGAACTTCAATAGTAGAATAGTTATAATGATTAAATTTACTCTCTGCACAGTTTCCGAATAAGAACTACTGATTCCATTTTGTAGCTTGTGATAATGTACAGAGTATGTTTTACATATTTTCTTGTTTTCGCCTGTTTGGAAAGGCACTCAAACAATCATCTTCAACATACTTCTCCGTTTAAGCAAGCTCAGCGCAACACAACTGATGGTGATCGTGTCAGTATCGCAATCCAGAAACCTCCAACCCTATACGATATGATACGAGTAGCCTTAGAAGAGAACTGGTAGATGGGTAGATGTCCGTCTTTGTACTAGTACACATCTCGCACGGTGCACACAATTCCAACGCACAACATGTGAAAAGGGCATACAAGCTTTTTGTAAACAAACCTTCTTATGCCCTTTTCTCGCCACCTATATGACACCAACGCACACCATCAACATTAGTGGGTAGGAGAAGCATTCTCCTTCCCGATGATATAGTTGGTTTGAGTGGACGACCCTCGGTTGGCGAGAAAAGGGCATAAGAAGGTTTGTTTACAAAAAGCTTGTATGCCCTTTTCACATGTGGCTCTTGACTTGATTTCTCAATATCTCACTGCTCCGCAGCTGGTTGTCCTGGTTCAACTGCTGGTCTAAATTTGCCTTCTGACTTACACTGATACACTGATAGAAACTTCTGGGTATCTGCTTTTCAACTGTTGACATTGTATGGTGCGGTGGTTTGAATTTAAACTAAATTTCACGAGCAGCCTTCGTCTTCAAGTCGAGACTAGAAGCGATCTTTACGAACAGTGTGAACAATCAAAGGCCTTTCGACCATCCTTGATCCTCTGCTCAAGCTCGTCATGGAACCCACTGACCTTAGGCTGCTTGATGACCAATCACTTTACTATTTGGCTTATCAATAGTTCGCAAAGGTTGTACTTTACTAAATCTTTATTATTTTCACCATTAGAGTAATGCGGGGCAAAAGTACGCACTTAACTTTTTTAGTAAGTTAACTATTGAACGAAAGGCAAATACCATGCGAGCAAGTTACCACGTATTGCGTAGTACTGGAAATTACCAAAATATTTGTGTAATATGAGAACTGAAACAGTTTTTAAAAATAGTCAAATGCATACTTTTGCCTCGTAGAGGGGGCAAAAGTACGCATTGTACGGGGCAAAAGTACGCATTGAACAAATAATGTATTTGGCGCAAATAATGGTTGTAACAAATAGTTTCTTGAGTACTGTACCTCCCCTCTGGTCAACCAGGATTAGGGAGCATCCAAAAACTACGTTTTCAGGGGCAGAAGCGTGAGGGAGGGAGGGTAATGAGAGTTGTAGTTTGTTGGTTTCCATAAAGGTTCATATAAAACATATTAAGGTTCCATGCAAAACGGGTAATGCCATCCCGGACTCTTTGTTGAGCTGTTTCGAGCATCTGGGAAGTGCATTTCTGCCGACTGGTTTTGAGCTTGTAGTTCCTGTACGAAAACATAACCATTTCAATGCGACATCCTGTGCGTACTTTTGCCCCACATGCAGTTTTATCAATGATTCGATTTATTACAAAACTTATGAAACTGTTTGAATGGAATGACTGCACCTCTCAAACAATCATAGAGTAAAGATATTTTCAGCATTTTTATACCCATTTTTTTCTAAACTTTAAATGGTCAAAACATAATCCCCAAAATGTTGAAAATTAGATCAAAACTGCACAAAACACAAATTACCTCATAACTTCACGCCACTACGTTCAAATCACTTATGTTTACACCTGTGATCAGCTGGTCGAATGATGTGTCGAACCCATACAGTGTGGCCAGGTTTTCATGTTCAAACATTTCAAAAAGGCCTATGCGTACTTTTGCCCCGAATTACTTACCGTATTAATAAAAGGAGTTTCTTTGCATTGTTTATCAAAATTAAAACAAACACTCCAGTTCACTTTCAACTGAATCCGGAAGATCAAACTACTAATATTTTTGTTTTCATAATTTATAATTTCTCTCTATACAAATATTCTTGAACATCAGCAAGATCGTTGTATTAACGATACAGAACTATTTACTGACTGTCGATAACTCGATAACGATATGGAGTATCTCAGATGAATCAATTCTTTGAATATTTAGTATCAATCGCTGTAATGTAAAATTGAAAATACGTTTTACTTTCACGAGTTTGGAATCGTACACTGTACGGAGTGAAATTGTAAAAGGAACAACGAATAGGCTGGCACTTGTGAAGTAAAATGATTTAAAGAATTAAAGAAATTGTAGTGACAGTGTGTGTGTGTGTGTGTGTGTGTGTGTGTGTGTGTGTAAGGTGTGTGTGTGTGTGTGTGTGTGTGTGTGTGTGTGTGTGTGTGTGTGTGTGTGTGTGTGTGTGTGTGTGTGTATGTGTGTGCCTGCGTGTGTGTGGGTGTGTGTGTGTGTATGTATGTATGTATGTATGTATGTGTGTGTGTGTGTGTTTGTGTGTGTGTGTATGTGTGTGTATATGTGTATATATGTGTGTGTGTGTGTGTGTGTGTGTGTGTGTGTGTGTGTGTGTGTGTGTGTGTGTGTATGTGTACGTGTGTGTGTGTTTGTGTGTGCGTATGTGTGTGTGTGTGTGTTTGTGTGTGCGTATGTGTGTGTGTGTGTGTGTGTGTGTGTGTGTGTGTGTGTGTGTGTGTGTGTGTGTGTGTGTGTGTGTGTGTGTGTGTGTGTGTGTGTGTGTGTATATATGTGTGTGTGTTTGTGTGTGTGTGTGTGTGTGTAATCTAACCCCCACTGACCGGCAGTGTTATTATGGAAGAAAACTGCTTTTCATTCCCCTCAATTAAACCAGGTTTAGTCTGGGAGTTAGAAGGTGTTCGCTCTATTGCAGCTCCAGTGACCCATTTCAGATTGCCTGGTAATTCACGACCACTCCGAGGTCACTTTTACTTGCAATAGCCCAGCATGTTCACTCTACCTTTATCAAATGGATAATGGTATCATAAACACACTTCCAGATTCAAAAAGTATTATTTCAAAATCTGGCACGTTAGTATATAGTTTTGAAATTTGTTCAACTGTATTAAATCGATTTGAATGGACATTTCTTATCAATTTTGTTTCGAATACCACTTGATTCATCTGCTGGCAGCACTTACTGGCCCTTACCGGCGACCAACGCGTCTGCCCGCAAAAGCAACAACGCCTAAATCTCAAAGCTCTCCGGACGTCCCCTCGAAAATGCAATCGAGAAATGTATAAGAACGGCAAGAAAAAGCGAACTCGGTGAGCAATTTTGTGATACGGAATTTTCACTGACATAAACCGCAAAACACGTTCATAAGCACTTTTGGTACACTTTCGATCAATTTCTTTCGAAACACTTATTTTTTTACATTTTGCCGAGCTCTTTCACTGAAATTAAAAATTATCACTCGCGATGCCACTAATTTCTGGTCCGGGAGAAAATAAAACAACGCAGATTGCGACATCTCTTCTGATGCTTGCAAACATGTTGAATCACGTTTTCTTTCTCTATTCTAAAACTTCCCGGAAAGCGAGAAAACTACTAATCACATACGTATAAACGTCCGGGAGGCAGAGCGCCAGCTCTAATCCGGTAAATGCAGCCGAAAACTATGAAAGCGAACGCACGCACAAAACAGAGAACAAACTTAAAACACAACCCTATCCAAAGGCGTTCGACACTCCACTCCAATTAATAACAAATATAACGCTTGTTACAAAATTTTATGAACTGTGATAAATTTCATATTGAGAATGTGCGATCGATTACATGTTGTTATACAATATTATATTCAACATATGAATGTCTTCTCTCCTTTATTTAACGTCGGTCTCTGTTCCGCAATCTAGTGCCAATCACCGACGGACATCGATTGCCATCCATTGACGGCAATCGAATGTGCAGGAAGGCAGCTTCCACACCTGCGTAGGATATCGCACCCATTCATCAACACACATGGGCCGGGACCAACGGCTTTACTTCCCTTCCGAAGGACGAAGTAACCAGTGATTTTTATGCCTAAGAAAAATCCCACCGACCTCGACTGGGATTGAACCCAGACCCATTGGGGTGAGAAAGCAGTCACGCTTACCACTACACCACCGGCGCCTGCAACATATGAATGTAACCAAGGGTTTTTAGATTTTTTAAATGTTTATGACAATAAAATCGACAAAGTCCTTTGGAAAGATTTTTGAAACAAAACGAATAAAAGCATAACAATGGTGATAGGAGAGGTCCACTCCATAATAACACTTGAAGAAATTCACATTCAGGCAGTGTGAATAAAATTTTATCTCACCATTAAATATTCAGCACCCCTTTATGGGGTCTACAGAAAGAAAGCGAACCGAAATTGTGTCTGGAAGAGAGATACATTTCGCTTTCTGTATTGTTCAGTTGTAGGTACATATATATGCCAAACTACCTTCACATTTTCCAAAGCTCATATAAAAAGATATGTAATGTGTCCAGTAACGAACACGTTTCAAATTCGCGATCCATCGCAACATTTCAGTTAAAGGTCAGCCCTGAGAAATAATGATGTTGAAAAGCGTCGAAGAAAATAAATAGCTACCTCCCATGGTCTTGCAGTAAAGCTAGCGATCGTTCATGGACATCGCTGCAAAATGAAAAATTACTCCTTCCTCACATAGTTTCCCGTTAAATTAGTGAAGTTGGTAGGGAAAAAAACAAAGTGTTACTTTTCCAAATTAGGAACTTGATTTGTTTCACAATCAAAAAGTAATTATTGTCTTCTGGCAGGATTGCCTCCACTCCATTATAAATATGTTTTGTACTGTAGTTCATAAGAAGAGGCTGATTCGTGAGCACTCACTGTGAGTGAACGCTCACGAAAATCGCTGATTGTTACTCTCTGAATAGGAAATTTACGGGTTTATGTCTCGATCTATTAATCAACCTTTTCTTGTAATTTACAAGTACAAAACATCATTATAGCATCCAATGATTCCATAATTTTGAGAAAAAAAAACAATTTTTATAGCGATGTGAGTGGAAGAAACCCTGCCTTCCAATTTATGGCAAAACTTCACTAAAACGTTTTCAGGGATCAGAAAATTATCTAGATTGCATTGTTACAAGGCTGGAGACAAAAATAAGTAAAGGAGAAATGTTGTAAAAAACGAGAAGGCACTGTATTTTGTACTATATGATTGTACCCGTAGTAATTTATACCTTTCTGCATCCGTCGTTAAATTTGGAAAAAGATGATAATTTATGATTTGCATTGAGATAAATACTAAATACTAAAGATAGCTTGGCTGTGGTACTGGACATCAGTAAATATAGATAATACCGAAATCAGCCATTACATTTACTCAGATTTTTGCATTAACACCTATTGGTGAATATCGGAAATGCGGCGGCTCACTTGTTTCGCCCGGCTCTTTTCTTCAGAATTGAAAAAAAGCTATTTCTAACAGGCTTTAACAGCTTAGATTGGAAATTTTTAGTCATGAGTTAAGTGTTAGTAAGTGGACTTAAAAATATAAAAAAAATTCCCTAAGATACTCTAGATCTTCCGGATTTATTGTTTACAAAATCGTTATTATTTTTATTTTTTCGTTCCATAGATTGTCATTGTGGTAAAACTGCCACAGGAAGTTGACTGTTCGCTTGCCTCAAATAATATGGTTATTACTAAAGAGGCTGAATTTATAAAGAGACGACATGTCAAAATTGGAACAATCGATTATCTGTTAAAGTCATAGGAAAAGTTATTCCAATCTAGCAGAAGACCTGTCAAATGGATAAGATGTCGCTTCTTTACCCAATTCAGTCTCTTTAGTTATTCCAATAGGGCCAAATACCCGTACATGCGAACACAGGGCACTATAGGCAGAAATATTGAAGCAAAAAAGGGGTGATTATTTTCCATTTAACACCACTTTGTAATTTTTATCCATGGCAAAAAAATATAAGTTTGATTAAATTAATTAAATTAATCTATACGTGGTAAAGCGATCCAATATTGTTGTTTGCCAAACGACAATGTTTTATATTAATTTATTTTTAGCTCAAACAAGAATAGGGTTTTTGATCTGATTTCCGTCCTACTAAGCACAACCCGCACTTTACCCCCCTTTTTTTAACGGGTTTGAACAAAAAATGGAATACTTATGTCAAAGATGAATTCTAAATTTATTCACCTTGCCATACGTACTATTGGATTTCACAATCACAAATTGTTGAGAAGTCACAAATTGTTGAGATATTGTTTAAAATCTAATACTGCTTCTTGATTCTAAATTCGTTCTACGAGTTTCAATTCCGTCGCCATTAGATTTTCTTCGTCCTACGGATAAACGTAGAAAAAGGGGATTCGCTAGGAGCGCTTCTTTTGTTTTTAGAACAATGAGCGTAAATATTCATACAATGCACTCTAACAGGATTTATGTTGTAGCTAATAAACTAACGCATCGGAATAAACTTATTATTGATTTGTGCACAGTGAAACCATTGATATTATTGATCTTTTGTGATCGATAGAACGGAAATGGGCGATTACGACGAAGTAGCGCTCTACCCTACAGCTCTAAAATTACCTATATACAGTAAATCGTGGTTCGCTCTTGATGTGCTTTTGCCCAATAGTTAGCTATTTCAAGCCAAATTAGGTCCTAAGTAACATTGACAGATTCTCTTCGTTGACTTTCTCTTTGCATTTCCACGGCCATGTATATACACCTGTTTTCAACACACAGCTCGACAAAAGAAGCTATTATCTAGCATCTAATACGGCAAACATGGCAAGAAACGGTTTTGTAGCCAAGTTATTACCGAAAGAGAAAGTCGATGAAGAGAATCGATCAATGTTCCTTGGGAGCTAATCGATTGATCGGCTTGATTTGTTTTGCTGAGATTCTCGGCAAAAAATGACAACTGTAAAATTTAGGTTTGCCTAAATCGCTGGCAAACTTATTTGATGCAGTATAATCAGTATAGCTGAAACACCCAAAATACGAAATCTTTCGTTTAAGGCTAGTTTTAAAATTTTCAATCGGGGGTACTTTTTGGGCTTCAATGGTCGAGTGAGTTAATTTTTTTTACGCGATTTACACTGGAAACGAAATAAAAATTAAAATTGCACTAGACCCCTGATAGAACTTTTCCATACTAGTCTCATGCGAAAGGGGTGACCCTAAAAATTCGTTCGGTGGGTGTTTAAGGGATACTGATTTTTTCTTTACATGGTTTTCTTCCAGAGACACCGTGATTTAACTAATATCGATTAAATATTTAACTAATATCGATTAAATATTTATCTACTATCGAATAAATCTTTAACTAATATCGATTAAATATTTAAGCCATTCGATAAGCAAAACGATATAGTGGTTCTCACAATTTCGTGACAATTGATAGTTTTGTTTCTTATCGCAAAATATTAGGCACACATATTTTTTTTGCCATTAGGGTAACCATTTCCATGTTAGATTGGTAAGTCGATTTTTGCGTAATTTTCACATATATTCCGTGTTTTATTTGCATCTTGTCTACTCACTTAGAAATAAATAATTTTACACGTGACGGAATCCATCTTTGACATAAAGGATCAGACGTAAACAAATACGTCATGTAAAATTAAGTGCTTCGATACTGAAAAGTTCGTTACTCGACGGAAAGTACGTTTGATTGAGTTGAATTTTGTGTCTGTTAAGACTCAATTTTATGTCAAAATTGACGCTCGTATATGTCAATCTCGGAGCACCTAAATTTACAAGATTTTTTCTAAGTGTGTACCTTTATATCAAGCTTGCAAATGCTCATAACAGCTAAAATGCTATTTTTCGGATTTATGAAGCTATAAAATATTTTAATGGTAATTCTTACTGACAAGATGCAAGAAGAGAAGGTAAAGTATTTGTATGATACATAAAACATGTTAATTTAGCTTTCAGAGGGTCACAATAGCGATTAGCTATAACGATGAGTAACGTGATCAGCGAGCAATCAGAGATCATAAAATCGCTAGTTGTGACCATCTGAAAGCAAAATTGATAAATTGTGTATGTCATACACAAACTTTACCACCCATTCTTGCTTCTTACAAATAAAAATTATCATTATAGTATCTCATAGTTTCATGATTAAAAAAATTAGCATTTTAGCTTTAATGAGCAATTACAAGCCTGCTTTATATACAGTGCTGCGCAGTCGTAGCAAGTACAAAAAAAAACGTTCGCTAACTGAAAGGGACTTTTTGATTTTTTGGTAAAAATCGAAACTGTATGTAGCCCTATTATGGCAATTGCCAAAAATAAATAGCGGGCTGACCAATTTTTGCATTTGACCACAGTAAGTTCGATTTTTTTTTTAAATATCCAAACAATCTATAGTTTCATAGCCATCATGATATGTGAAATTTGTCAACGTGCGTACGGCTCCTTGTGAACAGTTTTGAGCGACCGATTGAATTACAGAAGATTAGAAGACATTTCCTCCCTTCGTTTGTTACTGGATGGCTTCATTTATAACTCACTTATGTTTGCAAAATTTTAATATCTATGTTTAGCGGCGCCGGTGGTGTAGTGGTAAGCGTGATTACATCTCAACCCAAAAGGCCTGGGTTCAATCCCAGGTAGCGCCGCCGGGATGTTCTGAGGCATAACATCTCTGATCACGCCTTCCTTCGGAAGGGAAGTAAAGACGTTGGTTCCCGGTTCATGAGTTGATGGGTTGAAAGGTAGGTGTGGGAGTTGCCTCCCTGGTGTCGGTAGCATTGGTGCTCAGCATGGAAAACAAAATAGACGTAAAACAAATCAAGGGAAAAATCTATACTTATGAGTGGTTAGTAATCATTCTTACCCTTTTGATGCCACACAATAAACATTAAATATATGCGTTATTTAGTCAGGAAACTGCAAAATTCTGAACGATACAAATCTGCGTCACCTGCTCCGCTGGTCTCGTCTTTTACACAAAACTGTGATTGTATGTTAATTTCAAATCAAGTCCTCAATTATTGTTTGAAAATCACACAGTATCGCTCATAGGACTTTTGAAGGAATCATCTTTGCTGAAAAAATCCTGAATAAGATCGAACCCTTCTTACAAATATAAGATTTGATATTTCGCATTTGACGCAAGTCAGATACTGGCCACTTAATCTGGGCGCCCAGAACAAGGTTGGGTGTGATTAATGTTCTCCTGAGCACTAAATATGATCGCCAATCGGATTGTTATTGTACCACATGAGAGGTTTCCAGATTCTGACCATTTCTCCGAAGGCATCCAAAACATGTTCAAGTGGCCAATTTTGTCCTGGGCATTCACTATAACGCCTATGGTGGTAAGCTCCAACCGGTTAATCCCGTTGGTTAACACACACACACACACACACACACACACACACACACACACACACACACACACACACACACACACACACACACACACACACACACACACACACACACACACACATACACACACACACACACACACACACACACACACACACACATACACACACACACACACACACACACACACACACATACACACACACACACACACACACACACACACACACACACACGCACACACGCACACACACGCACACACATATATATATATATATATATATACACACACACACACACACACACACACACACACACATACATACACACACACATACACACACACACACACACACACACACACACACACACACACACACAGTACCATAGCATTATCAGATTTAAAAATATGGTTCATTTGCAAAATAAAAGCATTTTAAAAATTCATTCCAATTACCACATCGTGCATAATTTTGAAATCATCATCACTTTGAAAGTTTTTCTGTTTTCCACGGGGGCTAACTTTTATTCATAAAGTTTTCAAAATTGCGAAATAAGCGTCCGGATTTCGTTGATTTACATTTAACGGTGGTAAATTTGTGAATGTGTGAATTTGTGAAGAAATCTGTTACTCATTTCACTTATCAGTATTTCGTTTATCGTTAAACGTTAAAAATTACTCTTGGAGTTGTAAATTATCCGAGAGGTTTTGTTCACATTACATTATTTATATGGAGCATTTTCAGCCCAAAACGCAAACCGGTGTTTCGGCAAATGAGTGTTTCCGATGTGACAATTTCATAAACTTTAAAAACTAACAAAAAATTTAAAAAAAGATAGAGATTTTTTTAAATCAAGCTACCAGCCTAAACCCTTCACCACATTTTATAACATTTTTTCAGTTTTCTTGTTAAAAAAATTATAAAGGGGGGATGCTTTGAGAAAATCAACGTTTACGTTTTTTTAATATTAATCTACTAAGTTTTTTTTATTAAAGTGTATATTTTCCTAAAAGATAATTTAACTGCTTACAACTTATTTTCATACGTAATTTTGATTAGATCAATAGTTTTAATGTTATGATTTTTTTGAAAAAATGTTATCATTTTTTTAAAACCCCTTGTAGAAAAAAATTCTTTAAATGAAAAATGCAAATCATGTGAGCATTGTTTCATTGAACTCGGAAGGGGTCGAGACAAAATTGACATATCTGTTAGCATTTTGGGCTGGTTTCAATGTAAATATTAATTAGCAGTAAATATTAATTAATTAGCTTCCAGTCATTGAAAACATTACCTTATGCATTGTTTTCTTGTAAACACTCGCAAAATCACTCTACATACAGTACATTCATTTTGGCAAAAAAAATGTTTTATGAAATTATGGAATTATAAGATATTATGATAATATTTTAATTGTGTAAGCAACAAGAAAAGATTGTGAAGTTTGTGTTTGACACATAATACCTGCAAATTTGTTGGGAGCTTTCTCAAGCTTCAAGAAATCGATTTTTAGCGATGGGCCCAGACTTAGATCCATAGGCCAGCATTAGAGCCGTTTCCCCTATATATTTTAATACTTGGTTAAAGTGCATTCAACGAGAAATATTGGTAGGGTAGAGCGCTACTTCGTCGTAATCACCCATTTCCGTTCTATCGATCAGAAAAGATCAATAATATCAATGATTTCACCGTACACAAATCAATAATAGGTTTGTTCCGATGCGTTAGTTCATTAGCTACAACATAAATCCTGTTAGAGCGCATTGTATGAATATTTAGGACGGAAATTAGATAAAAAAAAACCCTATAATCAGTTTATTTATCAAAGGTATCAGTGAACATTATTCAACGGTTCCCTAATAAAAATAACCATAAACGAACAATAACCCAAATAATAGAACTATTCCACACATGGTTTGGATGATACCCGGAACACGTCGTTAAGCAAAATAACAATAACAATTTATTAGGGTTTGCAAAAGCAAACTTTAAATTAAGTAATTTAAAGTTAGTAATTGATGAAAGCAACGAGTTCAGGTTTTGTTACAAGTCACAAGTTACCTACAGCATTTTTGAATAAAATAAAACAAAAATGTCTATCAAATTTCCGGATACTTTTAATTTTCGGTTAATAGTAATAACAAGCATATGTAAATTCTCCTTAAATTTAAATGTCTTGAACATTGCTTAAACTACCTATTCAAATTAAATGATACATTCAAAAATCTGCTTATCCAGTCCAACGCCAAATACAATCGGCAATTGCAGATATTATTAACCAATTTAATATTCGAACGTTAATGATAAATCTCAGATCGTATACGTACTTCCACAGATTGTTGACACCGTTAAGACATATTTTTTTACGGTATAAGCACACCGCGTCAATACTATTATCGCTGAATCACGTTCTCCTGTAATCAAACAGAGTCCACTAGAAGTTTAATCCATACTGTATCGGCACTCAGAACAATCTAAACAGTTTTCATTTATTCCTTTTAAATCCTTGCTGGCCACTTGTTTTCTTAACACGAAAAAATATCCGTTTCCAAAAGTAAAGCGAAGCATGAATGTCATCTAGAGTACATGTACATATACGACTTGATTGACTTTTTAATAAATGTCTAATCGCGGTAACACGAGTGTTGCAACTGAAGACAAAATTCTCCATAAGGTAACAAAACAGAACATAGCATGGTAAAAATACACTCAGGTGGCTTGGAAACAATAGAACACCGCATCTGAAATAATACAACAATGAAAGAGGGCTGTTCTATTTTACCCCTATCTTACATTGTTATGTCGGATATATTTACAAGTGGGCGTTGCTATTACCCTATCGACACACTCCGGCCAATCGGACGCATGCGCATGCTTTGCGTTCATTCTCTCAGAATATGTATCTACTTGGATCACTGTTGGATGTTTAGCTGCAAGATAACTCACGCATACCATTGAATCGGCATGCGTTTTAAGGCAATCGATACATCTTGAATGTGTGCTGAAAGGAAAAACTGTTCGATTACAGTGGTGTATACATCAAAATAAACGTTTTGCTCAATACAGTCAAAAGATAAGAGGTGGAAATGAAATGGGATGACAAACTGATTGGTCGAAATATATAATTCAAATGTTATGCTAATGAAAAAGAAAACAACAGAACTATTCAGCAGTCACATATCGGTCATGCGTAAGAGCGAGTAGGACAGAACACAAAACCGGAAATCAAAAGGAAATTTCATCATGTGGCAATAACAGCAGCGGCAGCAGTCCTAAGATAACCAAAAAGGATTTAGAACCGGAAAATTTAATACAAACAATCTCACGTGTGTGCACAACATAAAAACAGCCTTTAGTTTTACACCCCAGGAAACTAACGCGCCCGTTTGAACACTTGATAGTTCAAAAGAGCATTTGTTACGTGCTGTTCACATTGATTCATGATGTTTGCATGTTATTTTCTAGGATTATACGACATTTTCCCGAAAACAGGCACTCAAAATTTTCCCCGAAAGTAACGTTTCCCCCAAAAATGTATTCGGCGAACGGACATAATTGGATATATGTAAGGTAATGACTCTTATATTTAACCTCCTTATATTCAAAAGCATTATGTAAACTTTTATCATATCATTCAGTGTGGCACGGTATATGTGAATTAGTTCTACAATGATATACATTTGATTTGCTGGCTTAATTAATTTGGATAACTTAAGATTCAAAGAAAATAAATGCAGTCAATTCAATCCAGTCGAACGCATAGTGTAAATATCTTCATCTTATATAACTGGAACTTTATGCCTGCCTTCTCTAAGTAATAATGTTAGCGTTCTTTTACATTTATAGTTGTTAAACTGATTGAGAGTTTACCAATCGTGTTTCGTATTTTTGAGAACAAAAGCAAAAAAAAGTAGGGGATATATACGAGACACGACAGCGTTTTAAATCAACACATTTAAAATTCAATTTCGTTGTTTCAAGGTTAATACTTTGCAAAAGAGCTATCCCCGTTTACCAGAACCCATTTCATGAAGTTCTTCTCCGCAACTTTTAAACTACAATTCTAATTTGTGTTGTTATTAGGATTAGGTACTTTAAATTGAAGTTTACTTTAGTTAATGCTTGTAAAACATGTTTGAAATTGTCAAGGGAAGGATTTTTCAAACGAGACTATTCTTTCAGATTAATTATCCCATAGACTGAAATAATTTTAAAGCGGTGTTAGAGCAGATAAGTACGAGGGACTCTGAAGGGTCAAATTGAACTTAAATATTTATTTATTTAAACTTCATTGTAATGATAAATTGAAATATGTATGCCTCCAAAATCATTGTGATGAACACTCGTGTCAATTAGTTCATATTTATTTCGTATATATAGACTACATACAAAGGTTACCATGTTTTACTTACATGCTATGCATAATTTTCATGATGTTTTAGTCGGTTTTTAATTTGTCTTTTTGACAGTGATCGTAATGACTTCGCAATGGTTGCTGGTAGTGCAAATTTTTAAAAGTAATTCATACACCCAACCGGTGGATGTAAGATTCGCTTACAATTATGTGGGATTCATCATCAGAGGATGTAAGTGGAGACCGCATGAACCGAGGATGCGATATACCTAGCTGCGGTCCGATGTAAGAAAATTGGAGACCGAAAAATGTGGAGTGTATTAGTGAGTGAAATTAATTATGTCGAAAAAAATAGCAAAAAGGTTGCCGACTGGACTCAAAGAACCACGGACGTTGCGACTATCAGACCTGTGCTTTCTCCACTGCTCTCTCTATGCGTCTGAATATGGTCAGCCTAAAAGCAAACATGAAGCGCTCATTTTCTCGCATGCTCGACTTCGTATGCTTTTTCTGCTGGAGAGATTCGAGTTAAGTGTGTGCGTCGTTCTACAATGTTCTACAATGTGCGTCGTTCTACAAGCTTACTGGTACCTATAGTCGAAAGCGTAGATGCAACACGAAATAAAAATGCTCGACTTCGTATGCTTTTTCTGCTGGAGAGATTCGAGACAAGTGTGTGCGTCGTTCTACAATGTTCTACAATGTACGTCGTTCTACAAGCTTACTGGTATAGTCGAAACCGTAGATGGAACACGAAATAAAAAAAGACAAAAAACCATTACATCGCCTGCATGGTCAATTTCTAACATTCGTTGCGATGTTCATGAACAGAGGATGATAGGAAACGGAACTAACATTAATTGTAATAGATTTTTGGTTTGCGTGTATGTTGGCAAGTTGATTAATTTTGGTTTCCTCCCTAGATATTCTACTTATTTTATTGTTGAGCTTTGTTTCAATTTAGTTATTTTACCGCACGTATCAATCATTTCAAGATTTCGCGACCGTACCGAACAAATTCTATACTACAGAAGCTCAAAAAACTTTTGGTGAGCTCTACCGCATTGCGAATCACTTCTGCGTAAGCTCCGTAGACGTAGGCGCGTTGATTCCGACAGCCGCCAAAAGTTAAACATGCATCAATACCACATAAGGAAAGATCGATTTTACGTATGGTTTAGTTCATAGATTAACATTGACTGCTGTTTAAAAATGTAAGTACTTGAACACTAAGAAATAAGTTAACTCAAATGCTTTAACCGCATATATAAGAGATTTCGCGTATTGAGAGAATAATATAGTAATCGAGTACAACAAACTCAGGGGAATACAATACCTCCAAAAGTTTAAAAGCTATTAATTGTCACAAACCTCTACTTTTACTTATTTCCTAAACTATTCCTTAATCTGCTTAATGCTATTGGTCTGCCTGCGTTTTCTTTTTAAAGTTCAAGACTAAATAAGAAGATTTATTCTCCAACTTTAAAGGTTAGTTGCCTCCCTAAGTGGACCCCCTCATCCTAATTCTTTTGTTAATCTACTTAATGTCATTAGACTCTCTGAAGTTTCTTATTAAAGTTTTTTTTTTTAATGATTATGATATCTCATTAGTCCAATT
This sequence comes from Ochlerotatus camptorhynchus, assembly GCF_037179485.1. Taxonomy (NCBI): domain Eukaryota; kingdom Metazoa; phylum Arthropoda; class Insecta; order Diptera; family Culicidae; genus Ochlerotatus; species Ochlerotatus camptorhynchus. The sequence continues at coordinate 161,110 of NW_027040937.1, read as the reverse complement.
TAATAAATTATTAAAGCTCTAATTCACCTAATCAATCATAACCCATGCTTTTTAAATACCTGCACTTGTGCTTGTAATCTAAAATTAAACGTGTTTCAAGTACTTTTGATTTATGCCTATACCTATTTATTATATCTTAGTTCGACCCAGGTAACACCTTCATGTGACTAAAATGCTTAATTTTGAAGTTAGTTTCCTAGCTGATTTTTAAATTATATAGGGTATATGCTCCAACAATGCTCACACACTTCCACTATGTCGCACAACAAAAATACGTATGGGTATGTCACAATAGAAGCACGCCACAGTGGAAATCCCGAGCCATAGTTCAAACACTTATCCCAAATCAAAATGAAGCACTTAAAAGATTAGTTACAATACCATGTACAAAAATGATGTTTAACATTGTTTTCTGAGTAATATTTCAATGAAAACAACAATGAAAGTTTGTCACGCAAATAGAAGGAGCACTGTTGGGCACTTTCTGAAATATTTCAATAGTATAATTCCCTTACAAACACAAATAAATCTATCTGCGTAAAAATACATAAAATAAGAGTATCACACCCAACGTTAGTTTAGTTTAAGTGTCCTGAGCGCCATCCCTGGCGCAAAGGGCCAACGTGAAAGATCTCCATCCTGGGCGATTGTTTGCTTTCGCCTTGACCTGGGCCCAGGTCAAATTCCGGTCGACTTGCTTAATCTCCTTGTTTAGGCTTCGCCGCCATGAGCCCCTGGGTCTGCCTCTGCTGCGATGTCCGGCTGGATTCCAATCCAGCGCTTGTTTGCAGATTTCATTTCCGCTCTTCCGTAGAGTGTGACCAACCCACCTCCACTTACGTTCCCGAATTTCTGTCGATATCGGCTTCTGGTGACACCGTCGATGGAGCTCGGCATTCGAAATCCAGTTGTGAGGCCACCAAGCACGAATTATATACCGCAGGCATCGGTTGATGAACACCTGCAGCTTCTGTGTGATCTCCGCTGATACGCACCATGTTTCGCTAGCGTACAGCAGTACAGATTTCACGTTAGAGTTGAAAATTCGGATCTTCGTGCGGAGACTAATCTGATTTGACTTCCAGATGTTTCGTAAACTCGCAAAAGCAGCCCTTGCCTTCTTGATCCGTGCACCTATGTCACTCTTGGTTCCGCCGTCCGACGCTATCTGGCTGCCAAGATATTGAAAACTTTCAACCTTCTCCACTTCCTGACCAGCTACCGTAAAATTGGATGGATTTCCCGTGTTGATATCCAACGATTTAGTCTTGCTGACGTTGATGTTGAGACCTGCCGCTGAGGAGCGTTCGGCGAGATCGTCGAGCTTACTCTGCATGTCAGAACGCCGTTGTGATACTAAAGCAACGTCATCCGCCAAATCTAGGTCGTTTAGATGCTCCATTGTAATAGGCTGCCAGAGCAACCCACGGTTCGGCACACGGTCGATCGCACCAACCATTATCTCGTCGATTACGATGAGGAACAGTAGCGGTGATAGAATACATCCTTGCCTCACTCCAGCGACTACCCGAATAGGGTCAGATAGGGCTCCGTTGTGCAACACCCTGCACGTGAAAGCCTCATACTGAGCTTCGATGAGGTTGACGATTTTATCCGGAACTCCCTTGCGCCTTAGGGCGCCCCACAGGTTTTCGTGGTTGAGTCGGTCGAAAGCTTTTTCGTAGTCAATGAAAACCAAGTAAAGGGACTCTTGGAATTCGTTGACCTGCTCCAAGATTATGCGGAGCGAGACAATATGGTCCACACAGGATCTTCCAGCACGGAATCCCGCCTGCTGCCGTCGGAGAGTCGCGTCGATCTTCTCCTGTATCCGGTTGAGGATAACTTTGCATAGAACTTTGAGAACACAACACAGTAACATAATGCCACGCCAGTTATCGCATACAGTTGGGTCCCCCTTCTTTGGGACCTTCACTAAGACGCCCTGCATCCAGTCAGCCGGAAAAGTCGCGGTGTCCCAGATATTGCAGAATAGTTGATGCAACATTTGTGCAGATAGCATGGGGTCAGCTTTGAGCATCTCTGCTGATATGCGATCGACCCCGGGAGCCTTGTTGGATTTCATGGTTCGGATAGCAGCTTCGATCTCCGGTAGGGATGGCGCCTCAGAATTGACGCGAGTGATGCGTCGCACTCTTGGCGGTTCATGCCGAGATGTTGATGGCTGGTTGACCGACGAAACTTGTAGAAGCTGTTCGAAGTGTTCAAACCAGCGTTTCAGCTGATCAGTGGGGTCGGTGAGCAACTGACCAGTCGCGTCCTTCACTGGCATCCTAGGATTCATCCTTGCTCCACTCAGGCGTCGTGAGATATCGTAGAGGAGACGGATATCGCCTGTTGCTGCGGCTTTCTCACCTTCATCGGCTAGGGAGTCCACCCACGCTCGCTTATCCCGCCTACACGAGCGCTTCACTTCCTTCTCGAGAGCCGAATACAGTTGGCGGGCCTGGTTCTTCGCTCCTCTGGTTCTCGCCCGCTCTATCGCGGCTTTTGCATTTCTCCGCTCTTCTATCTTCCTCCAGGTGTCATCCGTGATCCACTCCTTTCTCTGAGCGCACAGCTCGCCCAGGTTGTTTTCACTCGTTTCAGTAAAGGCATCCTTGATCGCCGTCCATTGCTCTTCTACGCTGCCACCATCAGGAATATCCGCAGCTCTGGTCTCCAGTTCCTCGACGAATGACCTTTTTACTGCTGGATCTTCCAATCGGCGTGTGTTGAATCGCCGTCCGAGCCGCTCCTCCCGCCGCTGGACCCGCGCGATACGAAGGCGGATCTCTCCAACGAGGAGATGGTGGTCAGACGCGATGTCGGCACTGCGTTTGTTCCGAACGTCAAGAAGGCTCCTTCTCCATTTTCGGCTGATGCAGATGTGGTCGATTTGATTTTCGGTATGTCCATCACGGGAAACCCACGTGACTTTCTGCACTGGTCGATGGGGGAAGAGCGAACCCCCGATCACCATGTCGTTATTGCCACAAAACTCTGCCAACAGCTCACCGTTTTCGCTCATTTCGCCAAGACCATGGCGCCCCATGACACGCTCATAATCCGTGTTGTCGGAGCCGATCTTCGCATTGAAGTCGCCGATGTAGATCTTGATGTCACCTCTCGGAATTTTATCCACGACTGCATTCAGTTGACTGTAAAAGTTCTCTTTGTCCTGTAACTCGGCAGCATCGGTTGGCGCATAACATTGGATTATGGTTAGGTTACGAACCCGCGTTCTGAATCTGGCAACGATTATCCTCTCATTGATAGGTTCCCACTTGATGAGCGCCGCATTTGCTTGGGCGCTAAGCAGGAAACCAACTCCACGGTGGCGGGGAGCGTTTTCACCTCGAATACCAGAATAGAGTAGTACCTGTCCCGACGGCAGCTTGTGTTCTCCAAAGTTTGGCCAACGGACTTCGCTTAGTCCCAGGATTTCGAGCTTCATGCGTCGAGCCTCGCTGGCGAGTTGTGCCAGCTTCCCCTGTTGGGCTAGCGTTAGTACATTCCATGTTCCAATTCTTGTCCGTTGTTTTGCGCTAAAAGTCGTTGCCGTAATATCAGTCCGTGATCTTTCTCTATTGGTTTCTGTAACAGTTGTAAAGTTTCGGGGACAGTAGGTAGTTAGCCTAAGGTCTCCTATCCGCCGTGATGGGGCTGCCATCTTGGGTATAGCTTTCGGGGATAAGCATTTCTTGTTTCAGCCGCTGGATGCCAGGCAGACGCTGTTTGAGCCGCACCTCCATGGTGGACAGACGCTCAGTTATTGTGTAGATGGGGCTGCCATCTTAGATTTAGCTGACACAATACAGCATTTCTTATTCAGCCGCTGGATGCCAGTCAGACGCTGTTTGAGCCGCACCTCCATGGTGAACAGACGCTCAGGCCGTGTAGGCCGAACCCGCTAGGAACGTTAGTGCTCTCAATTAAAGGAGTAACAGTGATTTATCAGAGAGGGGAAGCTTAGTAATCCCCATTGCCTGGCCATGACGCCATTTTATCGCGGCATGAGCCAGCAACGGCGACCATAAACCTACCGTGTCTCCAACACTCCACTATAAAGCATGAAACTAAGCCCACCCACCAACAGCAAAGTGCAAAAACTAGCCAAGGGGAGGGAATATTATTTTCGAATATATTACAACAATATCCATGAAATTCTCTTTAGTACTTTCTTGGAATACTTTTCCAAGTTCTCTTCTAACTATTTTCTGAATTTCCCTAAACTCTCCTTTAAATAAGTCAGGAAATTCTTTTCAGCTATACATAGAATTCCCTTGGAATGTTCATCAGAGTTGTCTCCTGAAATTCCGTGAAACTCTCTTAAGAAAAAATTAAAACATTAAATTTAAAAGGCACGCAAAAACCAGTTTTCAAAACACTGAGGGGCAAAATGCGTATACTGAATGCATGCCAGGGAAGCATACATTTAGGCTTTATCTTTGATCTTTCTCTGTTGAATATCAAAGGTTCACGCCTGATGGTTATGCTGTCTACACTACAAAATCGGGAGAGCATTATAATCCACTTGTAGTAAAAAAATTGTAACGTTGAAAATAACCATTTTCGTAACTACCGGGGGGAGGGGGCATTACTTATTTCCCTTGTTATAGAAAAATAAAAATAATAAAAAAAAATAAATGTAATAGAAAAATAAATGTAATAGAAAAATAAATTCAACCCCCTACAATTTTTCCTCAGTTACGCCAATGAAAATGACTACTATTTTTCGAATAAACATATGAAGCCGGAAGATTAAGGCTTGGTATTCTTCTAAATTCACTCTTCACATACCTCTGTTTATTTTCTTCCTCATCTTCTTTCTTCAACCTTCTTTATTTCCATTTCCATGTTTTCCGCTCCTACGTTTTCACGCCTTCTCCAATTTTTCTTCGGTGCCACCTTCTTCATTTTGCAATTTTCCACTTTATCTTCTTGATTTTCTTCTTCTTCTTCATCCACTTCGTTTTCTGTTCCGCCATCATCTGATGTTTTGTTTCATAAAAAAAGCGTCTTCTTCTTCACCATTATCATCTTATTCTTATTATTCTTATGTACAATTCACGTTTAGTCTTTCCATCCGATATCCACTTTGTGCTCTTCATTACCTTCACCTTCTTTCCATGACAGTATCAATTTTCTATAGCCTAGTTCACCTCTAAAATAATTAAACACAACAATCTGCAAATGCGTCGCAGCTCACGCGTCGGAGGGTTGAAAACTCGGCGTAGTGTTGTAGAAGGACCATGTAATAAAAAAAACAGCAGGTAATACACAGTTTCGAAGTAGCAGTGATTGGACAGAAACTCACCGTTGTGCATTGAGGCGGCGTTGAAAAGTGGCAGCAGAAACATTGAAGTCAAATTGTCCACTAACATCGTTAAACCGAGAAGACATTATCCTGATAGGATCGTGTTGACCATAACGGCTGTTCCGGATACTAAGGTGCAGGACATTACGTTGCCTCAAAGGTCTTTGCGGCGCATATACGTTCAATTCAGCAAGAATATCTGGGGCATCGATTTCATTGGTCATTACCTTAGCGACGAAGATGGCTTACAAATTGGATCTTCGCTTCTCCAGAGTATCGATGCCTAACAGCATACAACGATGTTCATATGGAGGAAGATTTGACGAATCTCGCCAGGGTAAGTGCCGAAGAGTGAGGCGCACAAACTTTTTCTGCACCGCCTCGATACGGTCATCCAGTTTCTGTTGTACGGGCACCATACCAGCACGGAAGATTCCAAAATAGATCGAACCAGTGCACATAAAAGGGACTTCAGGCAGAGAGGATCACGAAATCCATCAGCAAGCTTAAACATGAAGCCGAGCTGTTTATTGGCTTTTGCAATCACGTCTTCGTAATGCGGTCGGAAAGTGAGTTCGCGGTCCAATATCACACCGAGATCCCTAACCTGATACAAGCGCTAGTGTATGGGTTTGACAATTATAGCTGAACCTCTTAATGAAGCCTAGCATAGTAGTTACTTTCGTAATTATGGTATTATAATGTTCTACAAATGTGAGTGTGGAGTCTAGGATTACACCTAACTCAATTACAATTTAACATTTTTCTAAATTTTGGTTCCCTAAAAATATTTCAAAAAGAGATGTTTCTATTTTCTGCTAAATACTATTGCGTTACATTTTGGTACGTTGAGTTGGAGTAGACTTTTACTACACCATGTTTAAAATAAGTTGATTTCATTCTGGAATTATTCTGCGTCGTTAGAATTACTGATTTCCATAAAGCTTCATGTCGTCTGCATATATAAGTGCTTCTATTTTTTTTTTTAAATATGTAGGAAATATCATTAAAGGTAATTTGCGCATTATTGCCACCACCCAATTGTTGCACTTTTCAAATTGTTTAATGTGCAGCATTTGTCCCGGACCATAAAGTTTTCCGATTATGGTGAAATTCTAATCAGTGATTAATTGTTCAATAATAAAACATGTGTTTTTAATACTCAGTTTTAAGAATATTGTGATAAAACATGTTTTAAATATTTTTGACATTGTTCATATGATTTTAGGCGATTTAGTAAGTTTTTCTGTTGTTAAATAAGGTATTAAAAGCTAAAAATTCAATTATATTAAGTAATATATACATGAAAACGGAGGTTATTATTTTATCTAATGAAGAATTGCAATACATCTATCAGCCAGTGTTGATAATATTGGTTAACGTTTCATATAAACTTAGATTACTGACCGCATCAATCAAATCAATAAAATAGCCGATGTCGTGAGTAAACATACCAAAAACTTACGTTTAGTCATCTAAAAGAATCACTCAATTATTATTCTTGGTGAAAACTGCGTTTAGCCATGTTTTATGGGTGTGCAATAATTAGATGCAAAGTGTGCAACAATAGAATTTCATAGCAAACAATTTGGACATTTAAAAGTTTTACTATACAAAATGATTTACCAATATAACGGGTGATAACTAAAAAATGAAAATAGCTTCAACTCTCTCATACCAAACCACAAATGTCTATAAAAAAGAAACAGGTTATGGAAATTAATGCTCTTTCTCTGCACAAAACTATAGAATTTTTTATTTTGTTTTTACATGCTCATTAACACATTGTATGTTGAAGAACTGTACAATGCGCTCACGAAGTTCTTCATGATTTGATGCCATTTTGAACACACAAAATGGCATCAAAACATGAAAAACTTCGTGAGCGCATTGTACAGTACTTCAAAATACACGAAAATCTTGGGAAAAAGTTTACGGTGGGTCATTTCAAATCAGATAATGTACCAATTTCTTCTTCTTCTACTTTTGGTGGCGGGACCATAGTTGGTCCATACGGCCAAGTGTGGTCAAGTCATGAAGCTATTCCGTTTTTATTTTTAATCATGTTTATTTATTGGATCGTCGGTCGCGATCTCTTTATTTATTTATTTTTCTTCGATTTAATGAACAGTTGAACACCAATCCTTTTATTGGTGATTATATGACATGTTTATATAGAGTGATACACCTACGTAAAACCTAGTTGTTATAAAGTTATTTTGTTTTGTTTAAGAATATTTTAAGCAAATAGAATATGGTTGGTATCCTCTTTTACCCCACATGTGTCACATTTGTCATCATTAACCAGGTTCCATGAATATAATTTTTCTTTAGTTAGTCTACCTACATATTGTGACTATTTCGTGCGCTATATTATATTTATCAAACCATGGTTTAACTGCCGGGTTTTTTTATAAATTGTAGTGTAATTTGCCTTTCTTTGATGAAAGTGTTCTATAGTTTCGTGTTTTGCTAAATTGAGAGAGTCTCCCAATGGTATTTTTGAATTTATACTTTTAGTACTTTGACATCCTTCTTTTGCGAGTAAGTCTGCTTACTCGTTTCCTAAGATTCCTTTATGTCCTGGAACCCACTGTAGTTTTTCCTTTTATTTGTTCTGTTTATTTTTGTGATGATATTGTGAATTAAAAAATTAGGATTCATGTTTTTATTATTTATGCTAGTTAATGCTGATTTCGAATCTGTGCATTTGACAAATTGGTTTTCGATTTTTGTGTTCATAATTCTACATTCATAATCGATAGTTCCTTACTGACTTTGTACTTAATTTTTTCGTTATTATTCTCGATCCATATTCCTATTCCACGGGATTTTTATGTTTTATAAAAAATATCATATGTTTTGTTTAAAAAGTTTATGAAAATGGTTTTTATTGTATCATTATGCATATCGTTAATTTTAAGACCTTGTATTTTTGTTTTAATGTTTTCATTAATCGAATTTCGTGTGCTCCAAAAAAAATTAATGCTTAGGAAGTTCATCTAGTTCTAAGAATTTATTTGTTATGTTAACTAACGGTTTGTTATATGTAAATGTTTGTATTGCTTCTTTCTTTACAAGCTATTTTGCCCTACATTGAATCGGGTTTCCCCTGATTCTGCGTACAATACATTTATCGGTGTTGATTTTAGAAGACGTAAGTATGTTCTAAGTGAGGCATGAGTGATGAGTTTATTTTCATTAAGTTTGTCTTTTCTGTTCCCCCGTAAATTGTTATTCCATAGTCTATACTCTCACCATCCCTCTCCAATGGGGGAGTTTGGTAAAGAGAGATGATCAAACCTTCCAAAAAAGTTGTCCTTGCTTGCTTTCTACTCTCTATATACAATTTTCACCCTGCCGTACTCTAACGGAACTATCAACTCTATACTTTCATCTCCTCCTTTATCTAATAAAAATTACCACTTTATAGAGACGGAGTGTCTCTTCACGTAGTGATTGAGAGTTTCTAATGATGTTTTCAGATGTTTGTTAGAAAGAAAGTTGAAAACACTTTGTTATGACATCTCATAAATTAATACAACTGAAAAGGTGCAGGTTGTCTTATAAGGAGTTGAAAATACTTTTAAATAACACTCTGGCTTTGCTGCTTACAAAACGTCTTTATGAAGGCGTGTTGCACGAGAATATAATTGTCATGCCATTGGCAAGAACATCATAGACACTTATAAAAACCTTACATCAAGCGGAGCTGATCCAGTTAGGAAGTAAAAAGTCTACCACGCCAAGGACCAGTGTTCGAATCCCCCATACTCGAGTTTTTTTTATTGTTTTTTTAGCGGCTGGTTTTTATGATGTTTCCAAAACATTTTTTTTTTTATCTAGTTCGTTTATTTGGAAGGCTCAATCGCGTTAGCTTTACTGAGCCGATAATTCATTGTTCACTGTGTGTAACAAAATTCACTTAATTCAATGTCTAGTAGGAGTTGGGCCGATTACTCGTGGCTTACTCGAGGTTAGAAGGGTACATTTTCGAAGGATAGGATCAGGGGAGGAGCTTGGGGTAGGGTTTCGTTGTCTCATCAGAGCGTTGTCGCCAGTATGAACGGTAGTGCTGTTCTAGCTTCGTCCGGAGTTCGACCGGCTATGGTGGGTGACCAGTGGGCGACGATGAGACTCATCGAGACGGGGGGACAAGACAAACAAAAACTAATAAAGAGAGACAAAAGGAATTAAATTCTTATACTAGACATTTGAAGAAAAACATAAACGGACTGCATAGAGATCACGGGTTGCCAACACGTCTCTGATAGGAACATAGGGTTGTCTTCCTTGGGCCTCGAGGGTATTCAAAAGTCGCTCTCTGGCGGCGTCATTATCCGTACATTGCCAAACTGCGTGTTCGATGTCATCGTAACCGTTTCCACACCGACAGATGTTGCTGTCCACGAGGTTTATTCTATTGAGATGAGCATCTTGCGAGTAGTGGTTGGACATAAGTCTACTCATCACGCGAATGAAGTCACGACTTAAGCCCAAGCCTTTAAACCACGCTCTCGAAGAAACATTAGGAATAATTGAATGTAACCACCGTCCAAGATTTCCAGTGTCCCAATCGGTTTGCCAACTCGAAAGGGTACTCTGACGCACTAAATGGTAAAATTCATCGTGTGAAATTTGCCTGTCATACAATTCGCCTTCCTGCGCGCCCACCTTTGCGAGAGAGTCCGCCTTCTCATTGCCTGGGATTGAGCAATGTGAGGGGACCCATACAAAGGTAATCATATATGATCTTTCGACCAGCACACACATCTGCTCCCTTACCTTTGAAAGGAAATAAGATGAGTGCCTACCTTGTTTCATCGACCGAATAGCCTCAATCGAACTGAGACTATCCTTGAAGATGAAGTAATGGTCTGCGGGCATGTTGGAAATCATCCCCAATGCGAAGTTGATTGCTGCCAGCTCAGCAACAAAAACGGAACAAGGTTCCTGAAGTTTGCGGAAGGCGCTAGAGTTTTCATTGAAGACACCGAAGCCAGTGGATCCATTGAGACGGGACCCATCTGTAAAATATCTTTTTATGCAATTGACTTGTTGGTACTTTTCAGTAAAAATACGCGGAATAATAATAGGTCGAAGTTGATCGGGAATCCCATGAGTTGCTTGTTTCATGGTCAGATCATATTCAATTGAGGAACTGCGATTGGTGAAGTGAACACGGTCTGGAGTATAACAAGGAAGACACATATCTGATGATATGTAGTGGTGGTAGATTCTCATAAATCGAGATTGTGTGTTCAGCCCAAGAATTTCTTCAAAATTAGCAATTATAAGTGTGTTCGTCACTCCGCATTTGATTAGTATTCTGAGAGAGAGCTCCCAGAAACGGTTCTGGAGGGGTGTTACTCCTGCCAGAACCTCGAGACTCATGTTATGCGTTGAGTGCATACAGCCTAGAGCAATACGCAGACAACGATATTGAATTCGTTCCAATTTTATTAGGTGACTTTTTCTTGCCGAGAGAAAGCAGAAAGAGCCGTACTCTAGAACAGAGAGAATAGTTGTTTTATAAAGCGTTATGAGGTCTCCCGGATGAGCACCCCACCATGTGCCGCAAATTGAACGGAGAAAGTTGATCCTCTGCTGACATTTTTGCTTCAAATACGTAATATGGGAATTCCAAGTGCACTTTGAATCAAACCAGACCCCAAGGTACTTGAAAGACAATGATTGGGTAATGTTTCTGCCCAAAAGATTAAGCTGCATTTGGGCTGGGTACCGCTTTCGAGTAAACACTACCAGCTCAGTTTTCTGCGGCGAGAATTCGATCCCTAGATTCATAGCCCAAGAAGACAAGTTATCTAAGGAATTTTGCAATGGTCCTTGCAAGTCCACGGCATGTGGACCTCTTACGGAAACCACACCGTCATCTGCAAGTTGTCTTAGCGTGCATTGTTCTGCCAAACAGTTGTCGATATCTTTGACGTAAAAGTTATAAAGAAGAGGGCTGAGACATGAGCCTTGGGGCAGGCCCATGTAGCTAATTCTGGAAGTTTTCAGTTGTCCAAGGGAAAAGTTCATTTGCTTTTCTGACAACAAATTGTACAAGAAATTATTTAAAATTCCAGAAAGTCCACATCTGTGCAGATTGTCTGACAGAATTTCAATGGAAACTGAATCAAAAGTGTTCAAAATAGTCAAATTGAAATCGTCACATAAATCGTACAAAATAGCCGCTCTATTGTCGTCATATAGATCGCCCCACCCAGTACCATGGGAGTTCATATCACCCAGAATTAATACTGGGGATGGAAGAATCGAAACTAGATTCCAGAGTTGACTACGGCTAATGGAGGTTCTTGGTGGAACGTATACTGAAGCTATGCAAAGATCTTTGTTCTTCACATTTATTTGGCAAGCGACGATTTCGACGCCTGATAGAGCAGGAAGGGAAATTTTGTAGAAAGGGTAGCACTTTTTGATCCCTAAAAGTACTCCTCCATAAGAATCGTCTCTATCCAGGCGAATAATGTTAAAATCGTGGAAGTTGAGTTCTTTATCGGAAGAAAGCCATGTTTCACAGAGAGCAAATATATCACAATCAGAATTGTGAAGTAAAAATTTGAACGAGTCTAGTTTAGGCACTAGACTACGGCAGTTCCACTGTAGCACAGTGATCATATCGTCAACCTCGTTCGACGAATTATCCATCGAAAGATATGATTGATGCAAGGAGGGGTCATGAAACAGTCAATTGCTTAAGATATGATTCTAATGTTGGAAGCAAGGCAGAAACTAAGCTTCTAAGAGGGTCTTGTATGTTGAACATATTTAATATGAATTCCACAATGTCCGAAAAAGCTAGCAAACCGCGTTCGGACTTGGATTTCTTTTGAGAAGTTTGAGGAGCAGCTTTTTTGTTTTTCTTTTCTTTGTTGGGTAATGGCGGAAAATCCTTACTGCAGCCAGGAAGTGGAGCAGTAGGAGCCTTCGATTTAATTTTTTCATCCCCATTACCCTGGGAATTTTGCAATCCTCTGGGAGTGACTTTAGTTTTCTTACGGCGCACTTTCGGGGAGGAGCATTTTCGTTTTGAGGATCCGTTCGTTTTCAAAGGTGCGTGTACCACCGTAGAGTCACCCTCATCGGATGAGTCAGAGTCCGATTCTTCAGCTGACAAAATCGAAAATTGATTTTCATCTTGGACGGCTGATGCAGCCTTCACCATTTGTGCATATGACTGCTTGGAGCGTCCAGAGATTGAACGCTGCACTTTATCGGAGTGCTGCTTGTACATCGGGCACTCCTGCAAGGGGTGAGGATTCTCGCCACAATAAGCGCATTTTACTGATTCTTTGTGGCAAGAATCCTCTTTGTGGTTTTCACCACATTTGCCACAACGAGTTTTGTTGCCGCAATGGCTGGCTGAGTGTCCCAGCCTTTTGCAGTTGGTACAATTATATACCCTCTGTACAAACAACCGCACCGGAAAAAAAGCACCATCAACTTTGACAAAGTTTGGGAGAACTGAACCAGCGAAAGTCACCCGAAACGAGTCTGAATGCTGATAAACTTTCTTGCCATCTTGCAAAGATACTGAATGCAGTTGCCTAACATCCAGTATCTGTACCTGCTGACCGATTTTCGAGTTTTTGAAGCAACCCGATGCTCGTTTTAAATCCTCGACACTCAGACTCGCGTCGGAGACCACACCTTCTATCTCCACATCTCGAGAAGGGATGTAGATGTTGTACTCAACACTAAACAGCTCATGTTCAGCAATTTTATTTGCCACATCATAAGTCGGTGCTTCTACACGCAGTTTATTGAATCTCTCTTTATGTACCAAGATTCCCGGATACTTACGCAGCAAGTCTCTCGAAATGTCGAGAGTTTTCAAAGGTTTATTTTTAGGCCGAAAAAAGACAACCCATGGTCCTTTCGAAGACGGTTGATAGTATCTAGTTCGCGCAACGTAGGTATCTGAAGACGCCATAAGTGTTGCGCAAACGCGGTGCACAACCGCTCAAAAAGGAAAAAAAAAAATACTTCAAAAAACCTTCACCAATTAATCTACTTAACTACTAGTTGTTAATATTTTGTTGCCCAGTGTATGAACAACCAAACAAAACAATAACAAAATTATCAAAAAAAAAAAAAAAAAAAACTTTTTATTAGTTGCAAGAAGTTGCACCACTATAGCCCTCACAACCCTATCAGGGGAGAGGGCAAAGCCACGCGCAAAATTCAATAACAAAAGCGCGGCAATGGGCTAGAGAAGACTATTGTATAGAATACTTAACACCGGCCGGTGCCGGCTGTGTAAGCTGGTGCAGCCACTCCGTTTGCTCCTTTGTTTTTGTTGCTTGCTGCTTTGGAGTGGTGATGAGATGATGACGGTGAGATGATAGTCCACCTATAGCGTCGCTAAAGGTGGCTACTTCCTCTGCTGACTGCGGTTGCCTTGGGCACTGAACTTCGTCCACGGTAGGTAAAACGCGCGATATAAAAAAAACCACTATGGTGGGAAAAAAAACTCCACCGGCTACGAAACCAATACCCGCAACGGAGACACGAACAAACTACGTCCGGCTACTTCAAGCTATCGGCGAGGAATGATTTCCAAAACATGTTATAACACCAGTATTTAGTTTTATAAGCTCCGCGTCTTGCGCTTTTTAAGTTGTATAAATGTATTAAATGATGTATATTAAAGTATTATTGATTTTTTACGTAAGTAATTGAAAAGTATTTTTAACTTCTTTATGATAAGCCGTGTTGCTTGGGTAGCCTGTTATTTGAAATTAGCATCTTCATCTATCCCAAATCCTTAATTATAAGACGTCTACGAATTGACCACTTTTACGGATGTTTTGTTCTCAAAAATTTATCGAATTTTAAGTTAAAGTCTGTTCCACTTAGTATTTGGCCGCTTCTTTTTAAATACTGTACCGCCTCTAGTGTCGTAGCAAGAAACTATTGACAGCGTTTTGATCCGGAAGGATTGTTTATTTATATGAAAATTTCATCAGGATTCACATACTTGTTCAAAAGTTATCGAAGATGGAACGTGACAGACGTGATGGAACTTACGTAAAAATGAACTTTGGACAAATCCCTGGCCAAAAATTTTACTTTGCTAAACGGAAGGGGGATGCTCCAGATAAATTCAAATTATTTTTCTTTGCAGATAAATTCGCTTGCAAGCTGATGATTTGGGAAGGCATCTGCAGTTGCGGAAAGAAAACAAAGGTTTTCATCACTGGAGCGACTATGAATGGACAACTTTACAAGGAGGAGTGTCTCCAGAACATAATTTTGCCGTTCATTCAATCACACGAAGGTCCCGTAAAGTTCTGGCTTGACTTAGCCAGCAGCCATTACAGCCGCGATGTCATAGAATAGTATAAGCAAAATAATGTCGATTTTATTGAGAAAAGTATTAATCCACCAAATTATCCAGATTTTCGTCCCATTGAAAAATTTTGAGCAATTATCAAGCGCAAATTGAAGAAATGTGGCAAAACAATTAAAACACCATCTGATTTGAATAAGTGGTGAAAAGGATGGTTGATGAGGTATTCCGGGAAACGTTCAAAAATTCATCCGTTAGGCTGACGAATATTTTTGGTGTATTTTCGCCTTAAAGCTAAATAAAAATCCTACAAAATGATACCTTAAGTGTTTTTGTACTTTATTTTTCCTTGGAGAAATTACCTATTTTGTGCGGCCAAATTTTAAATGGAACAGACTTTAAGCATCAACCTGAATTAAACTGGATTTTCAAGATAAAGCTATGTATAATGTGTTGAACTCAAGAAGCAATAAATTTCAAAGCGCAAATCATCAAGGAAGAAGCAAGTCACGATTTTTGTTCCAGGTATTTCCGAGAAGCATGTTTATAGGGTATTTGATCTAATTTCCGTCCTACTAAGCACAACCCATGCTTTACCTCTATTTTTTCGACGGGTTTTACCAATAAATTGAATATTTCTATCAAAGATAACTTTAAAATTTATTCACCTTTCCATACGTACCGTTCGATTTGATAAAGAGTCAAACAATGTTGAGATAGTATTAAAAATCTAACACTAGGGTATACGTCCCTAACCTCGGTCTAATATGCAGCCATAGATTACGTTTTTAATCATAACTCATCAATTAATTTACCTGCAAACGATATTCTACTGCTAAATGGTATGCTTAGATATGCTTATCATGTCGTTTGCTATCAGGAACCGCAAAAAGTTGAAAAACTTACTTTTTTTAAGACAAAAACTCACCAGGGAAATGTATGTAATATCGGTCTATTGTCCCCAAATTGGGTCTATTTATGGATGCAACTTCGTCCTATCCTGTTTGATTCTCAAAAAAAACGCTCTTGGTAACGTTTTCTTATGTATTTTTTTTTATCACTATCACTGTTAACTTAATACTCTTCATTCCTCAAAACATTTCTTAGAGAAAATTTTACGAAAACTACATTAAATCACTCAAGTTAAAAATTAAAAATTAAAAATTTCGCTTATCGTCTTTCGACCGCAGAATATCTAAATCAAAACATTGTGATGTTCATTATACAGATTTGGCAGAAAAAATCTCCCTTCCTGTTCGTTCCTTATCATCCAAATGCAAACCACATTGTTGACGTTACTCTTATTGCTATATGCTGTCAAATGAATTTCATGGGCCAAAGTTAGGAACATAGAAAAGAAATGTGTCCCTAAAGTTGGGTCCATGATTTACTTGTGAAAACGTTGTTAAACAATTAAAATAAACATAAAATATTCAAACAGTAACTGTGAGTTTTACGTCTAGTGTGTATTATCAGGTAATTCCATTCAATAAATGCCATAATCAGGCCATTTGATGATCGTCAGTGCAACCTTCCCATCTTAACCTTAGAAGTCATGGCGGCTAAAAACTCCGAACAGAGTGATATTCTCAACCAGTTTTATTACTTACGAGAGCTGAAAATGTATTGAAATGTTGTGATATAAATTGATTTGTGTGTGGTACACATTTATCAATCATCAGTGATCAATATTTTCCTTATTTTTTGTGTAATATTCCTTAATTAATTATTTATTTGCGTGATAGGCCGAATGAAAGGACTAGACCCACATTACATACCGTAACCCTACTTCTTGATTCTAAATTCGTCCTACCAGTTTCAATTCCGTCCTAACGCATTGAAACGCCATTAGATTTTCTTCGTCCTACTGATGATGGTAGAAAAAGTGGATTCGCTAAGAGCGTTTCTTTTGTTTTGAGAACAATGAGTGTAAATATTCATACAATGCGCTGTAATAGCATAGAGGTAACTCTAAGACAAGTAGGTCCCGAAGAAACGTGCTCAACTTTTTGGCAAACCTCTGGTACTATCTTCGGTCCCAAGCTTGTCGAATCACCCCTCGAAACATAGGAAAAACCAATAACCCCTCATTTTATCTGTCAAACTTTCATAGCGAATCAAAACAAACATTGCGTAGTACTAGAATTTCGACTAGAATAGGGTACGTTAATCGTTTGCTTGGGACCAATAGGCTACTAAAGTGGTGAGCCAATTTAAAATCGTTAGTTTCGTATTGATTGTTGGTAATAGGCTTCATGTTGAGGCTTATGAACTAACGGATCGGAGCAAACGGATTACTGTTTTGTGCATGGTAAAATCATTGATATTATTGATGATTTCTGCTCGATAGAACGGAAATGGGCGATTACGACGAAGTAGCGCTCTTCCCTACTGTACGATAGATTTGAGTTATAATAAATGATCTATGGCAGAAAATGTTGTGATTTTTTGTGAATTTACGATGTATTGGTATTTTTTGTCAAGGTAAATATTTCATTTTGCATATGTTTACATCCAATTTTTGAAACTTCTGTTCATTGCATTCATTCTTTAAGAGTCTAGAACGTTGCAACATATTATATAAATTTAATTAAATAAATTATAACCAATAGAGAAGAATAAAAATTGCACTTTTAGGGGGATTATTCTTGTTTTAACTTTTTTATACACATTACATTCAAATTTCAACTACAAAATAATTTTGAGTCAAATACTCCTATACGTGATGTTGGTGAGTTTTCGGTGACAGGGGAAGAAGCTTCCAAACGTTTGCTCTCACATCAGCTAACCGTTCCACGTGTCAGTCATGAATTTCACCACGCCTTATCGGCCCAAAAGAACTGACCTACAGTGAAAATTTATAAGGGGTGTCACTGTGCATGGTCCCGTTAGACTGGTCCTGGGGGGTACACCTTCGTTTGAAGGGAAATCTTCAAACGGTTTTACAAAAGCGTTAAAACCTAACCTCAAATCATAGACTATAATCTTTCCCTGTTGCTACAAATCCGTACACACTAAGATTATTTTACCGAAATCTGTGAAATTTTACCGAAATCTCAACAGATGAACGTTCGGAAAACAGTTCGGTGATTTTTCACAGATTTCCTGTAATTATTCACAGATATTCGGTGAAAAATTACAGAAAATGAAAGCAATTGCCCCTGAAATGAAAAACAATTATATAAAGGGTGATACGGTCAAAATTTGGTCAAGGGAAAACGCGTGTAAATCGGTGAAATCGTTTATTTAAAAAATCAAATTAAATTTCTTTTTCAAGTTCAATTAGTATAAAATTCAGGAAAAATATTCAGTTAGGCTTCCGCTTTTCCAAATCCGAATTGCCGGGCCTTACGCTTGACCCCTGCCATCAGATTTTGTACAGCCACCTTGTCCACCTTCTTCGCCGCAGAAAGCCAGTTTGCCTTGAACTGCTGCTCGCCCTTAGCAGTTTTTTTGGTCTTCTTTAGGTTCCGCTTGACAATAGCCCAGTATTTCTCAATTGGGCGGAGCTCTGGCGTGTTGGGAGGGTTCTTGTCCTTGGGAACCACCTGCACGTTGTTGGCGGCGTACCACTCCATGGCCTTTTTACCGTAATGGCAAGATGCCAAATCCGGCCAAAACAGTACGGAACAACCGTGTTTCTTCAGGAAAGGCAGCAGACGTTTATTCAAACACTCTTTCACGTAAATTTCTTGGTTGACAGTCCCGGAAGCTATGAAAATGCTGCTTTTCAAGCCACAGGTACAGATGGCTTGCCAAACCAGATATTTCTTTGCGAACTTTGACAGTTTCATGTGCTTGAAAACATCTGCTACCTTTCCCCTTCCTTTTGCCGTATAAAACTCCTGTCCCGGAAGCTGCTTGTAGTCGGCTTTGACGTAGGTTTCGTCGTCCATTACCACGCAGTCAAACTTCGTCAGCATCGTCGTGTACAGCCTCCGGGATCGCGCTTTGGCCATCGTATTTTGTTTATCATCGCGATTTGGAGTCACTACCTTCTTGTAAGTCGATAGTCCGGCTCGTTTTTCGGCTCGATGCACAGTTGTAGACGATACACCCAGCTTATTTGCGGTATCTCGGAGAGAGAGGTTAGGGTTTCGCTTGAAACTACCGGCAACTCTCTTTGTCGTCTCAGCGGCTTCCGGTTTTCGATTTCCCCCCGATCCAGACTTCCTGGCTGTCGACAAACGTTCCCCAAACACTTTAATTACATTTGTAACGGTTGATTTGGCAACTTTTAGCGATTTTGCCAACTTTGCGTGCGAGTAGCTCGGATTTTCGCGATGCGCGAGCAAAATTTTTATACGCTGCTCTTCTTGCTTGGACGGCATTTTGACAACTGAAGAGTGAATTCCAAAATCAAAATAGGAGCAACATTCTACACACACACACCTTCAAAAATGAGGGGTGTTCAGGTTTTTTAAATACAAAATTGAAAGAAATACGTCAAGTTGATATTGACCAAATTTTGACCGTATCACCCTTTAATTAATACTTTCGGCGTAAATTGATCGGATTGTAGGAAAAAACAACAGATAACCGAAGAACACTCAACTTCAAAATGACAGCAAAAGTTGAGTTTTAGGGCCTGTTCATAAACTACGTAGACAGTTTTTTGGGATTCTTGACCCCCCCCCCCTCCCCATGCGTAGACAATTGTCCATACAAATGTTTTTAAATTTGTATGGGCCACGGATAATGTCAACCCCCCCCCCCCCCTAAACTGTCTACGTAGTTTATGAACAGCCCCTTACAGTATGAAGTTTACAAATCTGTTAAGTATTTTTTACAAAAATCTGGTACTTTGCTGCTGTTTGTTTTTTTGTAAAAGATTATGTTTATATTACATTCGTCACAATTTTTAATGACAGCCGATCAAGTAATTAAATATATATTAAATTATATGTATTTTTATACACTTTCGATCAGTAATTATTATTTACAGTTTTCGGTAAATTTCTATAAATTACGGAAATTCAGCAGTTTTGATAGCTGAAATTTTGTAAAACAATAGTTTTTACAAAGCTTTCGGTAAAAATAATATTTTACAGAACGAATTCAGCAAAAAAGTACCGAACAAGATTTAAGAAATTTGGTGTATAGGAAAAATATCCTGCACAAAATAACCAAGCATATTCCTTCTATTGTCACTCAGATGGCTCTAGTGTGCTCACTTTTCATAAATGTAACAGTATGTTAACCGTCAAATATATAGTGTTTGAACGGGTTTTAAAATGTTTCAACAAGTGTGAATCTTTATGAAAAAAGTGACCGAAAAAATTGCTACGCTGGAATTTGTGAGGACGGTTAAGTAGCCGCCAATTTTGGATTTATCATGCAACAGGTAATATTTTAGACACCTATAAATGACAAAGCACAACACAGTTACCACTTCCAGACTTTATTGTGAAAAAAAAAATTATAAAGAATTTCTTTTGACGTAGGACTACGTCTGTGATTTCTATATGGGGGTACACTTTGTGAAAACCGAAAATGGAACATGTAACAAATTATGAAAGATTTTGAACGTTAATACCTCAACCGGCCCTGATCAAATTTCAATAATTTTATCACTTATTGATCAGAAATATGGCGACGCATCGATAAAAATGCTTCCGAATGTTGATTTTCAACAAGAAACTATTGAAAAACTGGTATCCAGCATTGTCCAAAAGCGTCGAATTAACTAACAAATTCACCAATTACCTACTTGCATATGCTGCTTTCCCAGCACAGTCGTCAGAGAGAAGTAAGTAGACGAAACAAGTCGAAGGGGCATTCGCCTCCGATCCTCGGGCGCGTGCGAATAGGGAGCAGTGTTGGGAAAATATCAAAAATCAAATCTCACCAACGCCCAAGATCACGCTTGATTTTCGTAGACAAAAATCAAATCTGATTTTGCCAACACTGATAGGGAGAATGGAATTGCGTAATATTTTCCACACTCATCGCCATATTCAGAACCACACGCTCCCAACGACCACACAAAATGCTCTCCAGAGTTGTAATCTTGTAACGAAACTTGGAAACACTCAAAAAATATATCACATATGTAATGCATGAAATCCGTGTGAATTTCACATAGCTTTCCAAAAAAAGTTGACGACAACCTAAAGAAATCGTTAAGCTGCAATATTCTAATATTGACCTTACATAAGCAATGTACAATGTTTTTATCGTATACGGATCGTGAAAGTTATAGCAGAAACGTTTTATGGAACCAAGCATGTTGTTAGTTTAATGTCGTTTTACTTGGTTGTTGGTGATAATGATGCGTAGACGACATCCATGGCCGAGGGTCAAAGCTTTACCGAACGTTAAGCCGAAGTCGGTAAAAGTTTGTAAAAGTGTTCAGTAAAAAATATACCGAACGTTTTTGTAAACTTTACCGATCATTCAACAAAATTAACAGTTCTGGTCAGTACATTTTGACAGCTCACAAGGGAACAGAATATACCGAAATTTATTTAAAAAAAAATACCGAATGTTCAGCTGTTCCACAGCAAAAAAACATGTAATATCGAACAACGTAATTCAAGCTGATGTATGAAATAATAATGTAACATCCAAAAGCATATAGGGGTGATGCATATATTATGTCACGCTCTAATGGAGGAGGGGGGTCTAAGATTTTGTGACAAGCAATGCAATAGGTATACGAGAAACGCGACGATAGGGGAGGGGGGCTAATCTTTTCTTCGACTTAGCGTGACATAATTATTGCATAAGCCCATACAATATTACATCAATGGATGTAATTTTGTTTGCAAAATCGATGTACATCGTACAAAGTAATATTACACAACCAGCTGTTTTGGATGTAATATTCAACAACTTTTTCAACACAACATTAGTGTCTTGAAATGATTACCGATTTCGGTAATTTTACCGATCTTTTACAGCTGAGCTAATAGGTGAAAATCATTAATTTATTAGTTTTAAAGCTTCAACACAGGAAAATTTTTCCAAGTCTTACCGTGTAAGAATTTATGGATACAGAATTTGAAATGAGGGTCAAAATTTTACCGAGCTTTATAAGCTGAAATCGGTAATAATTTGTAAAAGTGTATGCATTTGACGTGACGGCTTTCATCACCTTTGCATTATGGTGACCGCTAGTAATCCTACATATATGTACACGGAAAGGAATTGTGCAGTAGAAACTACTATATTGGAGGTCTAAAATAAACGCAACGCACCTACTTTTTTTTTTGTAGACTATATTATGTTTTGACAAGAAGCACAAATGTTATCAAAGTTACTATGAAGTAAAAATTCACATAGCATAGTATTATCTACCATACATGCTTTCATTTTTCCTATGGGTTTGCGCATTCGCCCTTTTATTTATTTTTTTTACTATAGAATTGTCGTTTTTACCAGCTCTGTGAAGATTGAATGTTTCCACTAAACTCAACATTTTATCTGAATAACACACGTTCTTAGCTTGATTTACCATTCCTGTAAATTATTTCCTTACAATTTGGACCCCACCCGAGCCTCACCCAGATAAATCAAAACGGATACTAGCACTGCAAATGGTCAGCATAAACCGGGTACTCGAGACTCTTAGCATGCTACCTAAAACCAAACATCGTAGCACATATCTACCTGTTGGAGACTAAAGTTAGGTACCGTAAAACGGGGTATCTTTGATAATGCGGGTAACTTTGATAGTAGAATATAATGATTAAATTAGCACTCTACAATATTTCCAAATTGGAAACATTAGTTCCATTTTGTAGCTAAGGGTATTACCTTTGATATCGTATAGAGTTTTTTATAGTATGTTTTATATATTTTCCAAATACCCGCAACACAAATTTTTATTGTATTTTGCCTGTTTGAAAAGACACTCAAACAATCATTTATTAAATGTATTACCTATAAAGTCATCACAAATTTCGTATTGTTGTTGAATGCTTATAATGTTTCTGATTATATTTTTTCCTTGTTTTTTTTTCCGTCGATCTTGTTTTCCGTGCTGAGCACCAATGCACAGTGGTGCCAAGGGTATCAAAACACGCGTTTTTTTTATTTACGCTGAAATGGTTGATTAAAGGTACTAGGTTTTTTTCTGAGAAGTTTCTCTGGTTACAACACTTCTTCTTATGGTAAAAGAAAATTAAAGATCAATCCACCTAATGTGATGAGATACAAAATAATTGTGTTCGGCAAAGCTGTAGAGAACATTTCTGTGAACAACTTTGCTGAAGATTATTACTTTCTAGCTCTTATAACTGCTGAGATATAAAGCTTTTTTTTTTGTGGAGACATCGTTAAAATCAGTTTTGTATCTGTAAAGTTTTCTATAATATTTCTACATATTTGGCATGTTCTACAAAGATGTTAGAAATAGCAAATTACATATCTTTTCAGAAGACTGCAAATTGCAATCATTAATATTTGAAAAGTTACTTACATTTTTTGTTTGAAAATTACCCAACTTCCAATACCAATAAATTCTAAATGGGTAAAAACGAGCAGGCCATCCTTTGAGCAATTGAAAGTACAAGAAAATGCAATGAAATGGTGAAGAAACCAGACCGCCCCCACGTGACCCTTAACCGAAATACTTGCATTGAAACATAACAAACATGTCACTTTTCAGAATTTGAAATGGCGATTTTGTTAAACCACGGGACTGTTATCGAGTATTTTTTCCCCGACTTAGCGTGACATAATTACTGCATACAATATAACATCAATTGATGTAATTTTGTTCGCAAAATCGATGTACCGATGACCTCTGTGCAGTTGCTTGAATGTAAAATTCAACAACTTTTTTTTTCTGTGTATTCGGTAAAAAAAAATCTTTGTGTGTTGATCTTTCAACAGCTGAACTAATCGGTAAAAATCATTAATTTATTAGTTTTAAAGCTTCAAAACAAGGAAAACTTCACCGCAATGGAACTAGATTATGTAAACAATTCTCACAGTGTTTTTAAAATAAGAATTTATGGAAACATAATTTAAAATGAGGGTCAAAGTTTTACCGAACTAGCTACCGAAGCTGTTGAAAGTTCCGTACAAAATTTCCGAAGTTGGTAATAGTTTGTAAAAGTGTATGCATACACAGAAATAAAAAACTACCCAAAACTTAGGTTAAAAGAACCCAAAAATAAGTATATCCGTTAAAGTAACCCGTTGGGTAAAAACCAAATAACGCGTTGATTCATTTTTACCCAACGGATAAGTAATGTGTAGATTACCTAAATTTAGGTAGAAAAAAAATTGGACAATTTGTGTCATTGTGCGGGAGTAATAAATGTTATAAATTGTATCATGATTTCAATTAAATGTTTGATTATCACGATATATTTTTATAATTTGACTTATTATTAGCATCATTTAACATAATTTTTTGAGACAAATTCTCCATTAAATTTGGTTTATAAATCATAACCGCAAAAATTACTTCAATTTACCCAACGCTAAGTAATTTTGTCGATTTGGTTTCAGTGACGCCATTTCTAATTTACGTTCGGTATAAAAGTCATTGTCCGCGTTGTTCTGTTGTGAATTTTTTCGCAACCTTTTTCATAGCTCGATTTATATAATTGTTTTGGTATTTTTGGTTTCAATGTTCCTAGCTTCATTTGCTAGTGCGACGCGAGTGTCACTGATATCAACAGATATCTTAATCTGGAACAATCTTCGAATGAATTCTAAATATTGAAGCTTCCGGCCTAGTTGCTAACGCTGTCTGGTAAGACCAAGGGTAAGACGACTTTTTCGCTATTGTACCTATCTAATTCCTTTTTTATATATTTTCGATTATGCAACACTTCTAGCATGAGGACCTAACATACCGACTAACGAGTCACTGCGATTGAAGGACGTTGTTTTCGATCCGGATGTTCCAGCATTATTGCGGGTTTTTAAGGGACGAGCTTCTCACGGCTATCATGGATTAGTTTGGTTTGTTTTTTTTTCGGAGTTTTCAGAACATTCATCACACTGTGTGGTAAGACTTGAATTTAAATTATCTGATTTCTTAGTAAAGGTTTTTTTTATTTTCAGTTATTTTAATCATCGCGTTTTCATAGCTCGATTTACATCATTGTTTTGGTTTTTTAGGTTTGATACGGCATTTCTAGCATAGTGCGACGTGAGTGTCACTGACATCAACAGATATCTCGATCTAGAACAATCTTCGCATGGGTTCTGAATACTGAAGCTTCCGGCCAAGTTACTAACGCTGTCTGGTAAGACAACTTTTTCGCTATCTGATTCCTTATTTTTTTAAATTTTCGATTATGCAACACTTCTAGCATGAGGACCGACTAACGAGTCACTGCGATTGAAGGACGTTGTTCTCGATCCGGATGTTCCAGCATTATTGCGGGTTTTTTAGGGACGAGCAACATGGCAGTTGAATAATTGTAATAAGATTGTAATAAGAAATATAAGTGATGTAATATTGTTTTTGAATCCAACGATTGTTACTTTTTGAATAAAACTATAAAAAATCGTTTCCTGGCACGCTTTTATTACTATTTACATCCATCCACGCACTGCGCTATCTTCCATGGAGTGACCCGCTGAATTTACCACCGTATGCTGACCGCTGTCGTTTACTGGGTTTGGATACTCTTGCTAAGCGACGAAACATATCGCAGGTCGTCTTCGTTGCTAAAGTTTTACTCGCAGAATATGATGTTCCTGAGTTACTGGCCAAAATTAATCTGTATGCTCCTGCCCGAACACTCCGTCCGAGAACCTTGCTACATGAAGTAGTACATGCAACCAACTATTCTGCAAACAGTTCCTTTGTCGCCATGATTCATCAATTCAACCTATTTGACTTTGACATCAATGCCTCGATGTTTCGTCATCGTTTGCTGTTGATCAATTTTTAATTTTTAATGAGTGACTACATTTAGATTTAAGTGTTTCATTGAGACTAACAAGTCAGATGGACTATAATAATAATAAATAAATAAATGAACTCCTATTATTGATTATCTTTTCCATCATCAAAAGTTCAACCAAAGCAGTTCTGTTCGTTGAGTAATTTTTACCCAATGGTAAGTTTTTTTTTTGTGATAAAATTTACCCACTGGTTTATATTGGGTTATTTACCAAAAATTGAGTATTTTAGGGTTTACCTAAAAATATCTTCTTGCACGGAAGTTCGGAGTTGGGTGAAAAGAACTCAAATCTGGGTAGTTTTCTATTCCCGTGTATGGCATGGAGGCTATCATCACCTGCGCATTATGGTGACCGCTAGTAATCCTACATATATGTACACTGAAAAGAATTGTGCAGTAGAAACTACTTTTCACGGACAGAAAATTGTTTGCATTGAACCAAAAAAACTTTAGTTGTATTTAAACAAACAATTCCGGTTGAAATTATATTGCATTTTGTTGTTTCAATAATGCTTAGTGATATAAATTAAAAATAGGATTATTTTTGTTTTAATAAGCCACTTTTCAACTGCAACTATTGTAAAAAAAACAATATTCTATTATTAAGCCAACAAAAGTTAATTTTAATTTAGCATTTATTTGCTGTGTCCATTCCCCAGACCATGAATGCAAAAATAACTACCAACCGCTCCCTCGTTTTCACCCGGACAAAAATGTAAACAATAACAAAACTTTTCTAGTTTGATTTAGCTCTTTTCCCCGTTCCGAATTTCAGGAAATAAGTGCAAGATTTCCGAAAATCTTGAGACTTGAGGTAAGTAAGTAAGTTCGAGCTGCAGTTGCTAAATCAATTTTTCTGTTTTTTTCCTTGATTTTTTTGGTCGATCTTGTTTTCCGTACTGAGTACCAATGATCCCGACGCCAGGAAGACAGCTCCCACACCTGGACCCTACATATCGACCCATCAACTCATGAACAGGAGACCAACGGCTTTACTTCTCTTCCGAAGGAAGGCGTGATCAATGATTTTATGCCTCAGAAAGTCAATTGCAATTATGTTTGTCGCAAAAAGAAAACAAAACATAAAAAAATCGACATTATTTATGAATCAATAAACATTCCTCGCCGATAGCTTGAAGTAGCCGGACGTAGTTTGTTCGTGTCTCCGTTGCGGGTATTGGTTTCGTAGCCGGTGGAGTTTTTTTTCCCACCATAGTGGTTTTTTATATCGCGCGTTTTACCTACCGTGGACGAAGTTCAGTGCCCAAGGCAACCGCAGTCAGCAGAGGAAGTAGCCACCTTTAGCGACGCTATAGGTGGACTATCATCTCACCGTCATCGTCTCATCACCACTCCAAAGCAGCAAGAACCAGCAACAAAGCAGCAAACGAAGTGGCTGCACCAGCTCACACAGCCGGCACCGGCCGGTGTTAAGTATACTACACAATAGTCTTCTCTAGCCCATTGCCGCGCTTTTGTTTTAAAATTTTGCACGTGGCTTTGCCCTCTCCCCTGATAGGGTTATGAGGGCTATAGTGGTGCAACTTCTTGCAACTAGTGAAAAGTTTTTTTTTTTTTTTTTGATAATTTTGTTTTTGTTTCGCTTGGTTGTTTATACACTGGGCAACAAAATATTAACATCTAGTAGTTGGGTGGTTTAATTGGTGAAGGGTTTTTTTTTAGTTTTTTTTTTCCTTTCCTTTTTAAGCGGTTGTGCACCGCTTTTGCGCAACACTCATGGCGTCTTCGGATACCTACGTTGCGCGAACTAGATACTACCAACCGTCTTCGAAAGGACCATGGGTTGTCTTTTTTCGGCCTAAAAATAAACCTTTGAAAACTCTCGACATTTCGAGAGACTTGCTGCGGAAGTATCCGGGAATCTTGGTACATAAGGAGAGATTCAATAAACTTCGTGTAGAAGCACCGACTTATGATGTGGCAAATAAAATTGCTGAACATGAGCTGTTTAGTGTTGAGTACAACATCTACATCCCTTCTCGAGATGTGGAGATAGAAGGTGTGGTCTCCGACGCGAGTCTGAGTGTCGAGGATTTAAAACGAGCATCGGGTTGCTTCAAAAACTCGAAAATCGGTCAGCAGGTACAGATACTGGATGTTAGGCAACTGCATTCAGTATCTTTGCAAGATGGCAAGAAAGTTCATCAGCATTCAGACTCGTTTCGGGTGACTTTCGCTGGTCCAGTTCTCCCAAACTTTGTCAAAGTTGATGGTGCTTTTTTTTCCGGTGCGGTTGTTTGTACAGAGGGTATATAATTGTACCAACTGCAAAAGGCTGGGACACTCAGCCAGCCATTGCGGCAACAAAACTCGTTGTGGCAAATGTGGTGAAAACCACAAAGAGGATTCTTGCCACAAAGAATAAGTAAAATGCGCTTATTGTGGCGAGAATCCTCACCCCTTGCAGAAGTGCCCGATGTACAAGCAGCACTCCGATAAAGTGCAGCGTTCAATCTCTGGACGCTCCAAGCAGTCATATGCACAAATGGTGAAGGCTGCATCAGCCGTCCAAGATGAAAATCAATTTTCGATTTTGTCAGCTGAAGAATCGGACTCTGACTCATCCGATGAGGGTGACTCTACGGTGGTACACGCACCTTTGAAAACGAACGGATCCTCAAAACGAAAATGCTCCTCCCCGAAAGTGCGCCGTAAGAAAACTAAAGTCACTCCCAGAGGATTGCAAAATTCCCAGGGTAATGGGGATGAAAAAATTAAATCGAAGGCTCCTACTGCTCCACTTCCTGGCTGCAGTAAGGATTTTCCGCCATTACCCAACAAAGAAAAGAAAAACAAAAAAGCTGCTCCTCAAACTTCTCAAAAGAAATCCAAGTCCGAACGCGGTTTGCTAGCTTTTTCGGACATTGTGGAATTCATATTAAATATGTTCAACATACAAGACCCTCTTAGAAGCTTAGTTTCTGCCTTGCTTCCAACATTAGAATCATATCTTAAGCAATTGACTGTTTCATGGCCCCTCCTTGCATCAATCATATCTTTCGATGGATAATTCGTCGAACGAGGTTGAAGATATGATCACTGTGCTACAGTGGAACTGCCGTAGTCTAGTGCCTAAACTAGACTCGTTCAAATTTTTACTTCACAATTCTGATTGTGATATAATTGCTCTCTGTGAAACATGGCTTTCTTCCGATTAAGAACTCAACTTCCACGATTTTAACATTATTCGCCTGGATAGAGACGATTCTTATGGAGGAGTACTTTTAGGGATCAAAAAGTGCTACCCTTTCTACAAAATTTCCCTTCCTGCTCTATCAGGCGTCGAAATCGTCGCTTGCCAAATAAATGTGAAGAACAAAGATCTTTGCATAGCTTCAGTATACGTTCCACCAAGAACCTCCATTAGCCGTAGTCAACTCTGGAATCTAGTTTCGATTCTTCCATCCCCAGTATTAATTCTGGGTGATATGAACTCCCATGGTACTGGGTGCCCGAAAAAAAAATACAGTGAAATTTTCAGTGGAAACAATGCTCTAACATTAATATTTATTGTCGACAATAAAAATGATTGTTATAATGTTGTACTCTTCCGAAAACGGCAAAACTGCTACCTAGCTGTACAATGAATGTACATAATAAAATGTTGTTACAATGTTTTTTATCGTATTTTTCATTTATTTTATTGTTAACATGATTCGATCATGAACAATAATGAACAACTCTATTACAATAAAAATTGTTGTTACATTAAATATTGGTGTATTTTCATTGTGGGTTACTTCACGAACAATAAAAATAAATCTGATTGAAGCATGCAGACTATGAGAGGGTCAGCAACACTGCCTATGTAATTAAGATAGGCGCTGCTCGTATGGCTCTGGCTTTGACAGTTCGTTTGGCTCAAAACCAGGCAGTCCGCGTCCGCTCATATCTTATCCTAGAACCTCTCTAAAGCTTAATGGAGACCTTTTCCGTGCAGTCAATAATCATACAATAATAATAAAAACTTCCACCACTTGAAGATGTCAGGAAAGAACTCTCAGGTGGAAGCATATTTCATGGGCGATTCTCTCCAGTCGAATGCATTAACTTTTCAACGACGCTCAACCACCAAGGAGACGTGACCTAGGGATATCGAGCGCAGGGGAGTTGGCCTGCATTTCTCACAAGTTCCGGATCGAATCTCGATCCATAACCAATAAAAAAAGGACCACCCGTAACAGACATACCACCCCCTTCCCTTCCCGGGGCAATGTTTTATTTTTTCGATTTATTTTTAAAGTCGATAAAGTAGATCTGTCAAGCCAACACATACACTCTAAAGTACACTGTTATTTTTTTTAATCAATAAATTCGCCAACCAACAGTAAAATAACAATAATATATAATGTTATTGAAAAAAAATATATCAAGAGCAAATTTTCATTACGTCGAATGTAACAAAGGTAAACAAAGTCGAGCTATCAGTGTCAATCGATTCTCCTGCTATTACACTATATACTGTCCGAATATAGGATCAAATCCCATTTTTAAATTTATTTACCAGTCAAATTGCTTTTTGACGTAATCACCTTCCGATCAAAATAGTTTTCGATGTTACTTAAGTCACCCAATTTCTATGGAGATGCCGTTTGACTTAAGTAACAGCGCTGAGAAACCCGTGAAAAGTGCTTTCTCATTATTAAAGTGAATAAATCGAACTGTTTGTTGCTAAGATGATTTTGGTAGTCCTAAAATGATGAATGGGCTGCACGTAAGGAGACGTAATTGATAATTCTCCCGAATATCCTGGTAAATACACTTTGACTTAAGTAACAAAAGGGGCCACCAAACGACGTATAATAACTTTTGACTCAAAAACCAGTATTTTTTAGCATGAAAGCTAGCGATTTGCATTTGTATGATTAAAACCCTGCTAAATATGTTAAACATTGCTATCACTATGAGATTATATGTGTTTACTTGGAAATAGGAATAACTTTTCGGTCATCAAAACAAAACTTTATTTTTCTCGGATTGGTGCGAATGTTACTTACGACATAATGAAAATTTGCTCTTGATATGGGAAAATCACGAAAATTTCATTGTTAAGATACTTAACAACCCCCCTTTTTTATTGTAAATTTTCCATTTACCATGAAATTTATTGTTTTGTACAACATAAATCAAGGTAAATTTATTGTAGACGTAACAATATAAATCATTGTTAAGACAATAATTTTCGTCTCATTGTTACATTGTTTTTTAATGTATTTTTGTTATTATTTTTTTTCGGGTGGGGCGATCTATATGATGACAATAGAGCGGCTATTTTTTACGATTTATGTGACGATTTCAATTTGACTATTTTGAACACTGGTGAAGCGACACGTATAGCAAAACCTCCGGCTCGAGAAAGCCGACTCGACCTATCTTTGTGTTCAAGATCGCTATCATTGGATTGTCAGTGGAAGGTTATCAATGATCCCCATGGTAGCGATCATTTGCCAATCATCATTTCAATAAAGTGTGGTCCTCACTCTGCAGAACCATCTCGGGTTCCATTTGATCTTACAAGGAACATCGACTGGCAGAAATATGCAACGGCGATGACAATCGGTGTCGAATCAATAGATGCGCTTCCACCATTGGAAGAATATCAATTCCTAGCCGATTTGATTTACAAAAGCTCACTGGAAGCACAAAAAAGAAAAGTTCCAACACCTGGTTGGGACGAAGAATGCACAAAATTGTATGTAGAAAAATCTGATGCTTTCAAAGCTTTTTGTAGACACAAAACCTCCACTTACTTCGAGGAATATTCAAAGCTTGAGACAAAGCTGAAACAATTAATCAAAGCAAAAAAAACGCGGTTATTGGCGCAATTTCGTCGAGGGACTCTCACGAGAAACCTCAATGAACACCTTGTGGAGGATGGCTCGCAACATGCGTAACCGCTCATCTTCCAATGAGAGTGAAGAATACACCAACCGATGGATATTAGATTTCGCTAAAAAGGTCTGTCCGGACTCAGTTCCAGCACAAAATATTCTTCGAGAAGCGTCTCCTAGCGGCGGCTCTCTGGATAGACCATTCTCAATGCTGGATTTACCTATGGCTCTTCTTTCATCGAACAATCCTCACCGGGAAGCGATATGATTAAATTCAATCTTCTGAAAAATCTCCCAGATATCGCTAAAAGACGCTTGCTAGATTTATTCAATTCCTTGCTAGAAAACAACATTGTACCGCCTGAATGGAGACAGGTCAAAGTAATAGCCATTAAAAAACCTGGCAAATCAGCGTCTGACCATAACTCATACCGTCCGATTGCTATGCTTTCGTGCATTAGGAAATTGTTGGAGAAAATGATCCTTCGGAGACTCGATCACTGGGTCGAATCAAATAACCTGCTATCAAATACACAGTTTGGGTTCCGCAAGAGCAAAGGAACAAACGATTGTCTAGCGCTGCTTTCCACAGATATTCAACTGGCCTTTGCACATTAAGGGGGCTTTTGATTCAGTTTCCATTGAAATTCTGTCAGACAATCTGCACAGATGCGGACTTTCTGGAATTTTAAATAATTTCTTGTACAATTTGTTGTCAGAAAAGCAAATGAACTTTTCCCTTGGACAACTGACAACTTCCAGAATTAGTTACATGGGCCTGCCCCAAGGCTCATGTCTCAGCCCTCTTCTTTATAACTTTTACGTCAAAGATATCGACAACTGTTTGGCAGAACAATGCACGCTAAGACAACTTGCAGCTGACGGTGTGGTTTCCATAAGAGGTCCACATGCCGTGGACTTGCAAGGACCATTGCAAAATTCCTTAGATAACTTGTCTTCTTGGGCTATGAATCTAGGGATCGAATTCTCGCCGCAGAAAACTGAACTGGTAGTGTTTACTCGAAAGCGGTACCCAGCCCAAATGCAGCTTAATCTTTTGGGCAGAAACATTACCCAATCATTGTCTTTCAAGTACCTTGGGGTCTGGTTTGATTCAAAGTGCACTTGGAATGCCCATATTACGTATTTGAAGCAAAAATGTCAGCAGAGGATCAACTTTCTCCGTTCAATTTGCGGCACATGGTGGGGTGCTCATCCGGGAGACCTCATAACGCTTTATAAAACAACAATTCTCTCTGTTCTTGAGTACGGCTCTTTCTGCTTTCTCTCGGCAAGAAAAAGTCACCTGATAAAATTGGAACGAATTCAATATCGTTGTCTGCGTATTGCTCTAGGCTGTATGCACTCAACGTATAACATGAGTCTCGAGGTTCTGGCAGGAGTAACACCCCTCCAGAACCGTTTCTGGGAGCTCTCTCTCAGAATACTAATCAAATGCGGAGTGACGAACACACTTATAATTGCTAATTTTGAAGAAATTCTTGGGCTGAACACACAATCTCGATTTATGAGAATCTACCACCACTACATGTCATCAGATATGTGTCTTCCTTGTTATACTCCAGACCGTGTTCACTTCACCAATCGCAGTTTCTTAATTGAATATGATCTGACCATGAAACAAGCAACTCATGGGATTCCCGATCAACTTCGACCTATTATTATTCCGCTTATTTTTACTGAAAAGTACCAACAAGTCAATTGCGTGAAAAGATATTTTACAGACGAGTCCCGTCTCAATGGATCCACTGGCTTCGGTGTCTTCAATGAAAACTCTAGCGCCTTCCGCAAACTTCAGGAACCTTGTTCCGTTTTTGTTGCTGAGCTGGCAGCAATCAACTTCGCATTGGGGATGATTTCCAACATGCCCGCAGACCATTACTTCATCTTCACGGATAGTCTCAGTTCGATTGAGGCTATTCGGTCGATGAAACAAGCACTCATCTTATTTCCTTTCAAAGGTAAGGGAGCAGATGTGTGTGCTGGTCGAAAGATCATATATGATTACCTTTGTATGGGTCCCCTCACATTGCTCAATCCCAGGCAATGAGAAGGCGGACTCTCTCGCAAAGGTGGGCGCGCAGGAAGGCGAATTGTATGACAGGCAAATTTCACACGATGAATTTTATGCGTCAGAGTACCTTTTCGAGCTGGCAAACCGATTGGGACACTGGAAATCTTGGACGGTGGTTACATTCAATTATTCCTAATGTTTCTTCGAGAGCGTGGTTCAAAGGCTTGGGCTTAAGTCGTGACTTCATTCGCGCGATGAGTAGACTTATGTCCAACCACTACTCGCTAGATGCTCATCTCAATCGTGCACAGCAACATCTGTCGGTGCGGAAATGGTTACGATGACATCGAACACGCAGTTTGGCAATGTACGGATAATGACGCCGCCAGAGAGCGACTTTTGAATACCCTCGAGACCCAAGGAAGACAACCCTATGTTCCTATCAGAGACGTGTTGGCAACCCGTGATATCTGCTATATGCAGTCCGTTTATGTTTTTCTTCAAATGTCTAGTATAAGAATTTAATTCCTTTTGTCTTTTGTCTCTCTTTAATAGTTTTTGTTTGTCTTGTCCCCCCGTCTCGATGAGTCTCATCGTCGCCCACTGGTCACCCACCATAGCCGGTCGAACTCCGGACGAAGCTAGAACAGCACTACCGTTCATACTGGCGACAACGCTCTGATGAGACAACGAAACCCTACCCCAAGCTCCTCCCCAAATCCTATTACTCGAACCTCGAGTAAGCCGCGAGTAATCGGCATAACTTCTTCTAGACATAGAATTAAGTGAATTTTGTTACACACAGTGAACAATGAATTATCGGCTCCGTAAAGCTAACGCGATTGAGCCTTCCAAATAAACGAACTAGATAAAAAAAATGAATCAATAAAAATATTTTTATTTCTTCTGCGTGAATTGTCAAACTTCATAAAATAAATTTGATTGCATCAACAAGAAATCTCTTTTAAAAACAAACATATTTTTGTTGTAGACCCAGCTGCCAAATTTAACAGCTTACGTCAAAAGCTCTTGTAAAGGAACAACAATACTGGATTGTTGAAACAATAATGATTTCTTTCTGCACTCAAAACAAAATGAAATTCTTATTGATTTTACGTCAAATATTATTGCGTTTAAAATATTTTTTTGTGCGTGTTGGGGGTCTAAAATAAACCTACCCCAGGTTATCTTCCATTTATTTAATTCCACTTAATTAATTTTGGTGTCCATGAGGTTAGGTTTTTGATAACTCTTTAGTGGGAATGACACTGATGAAGACTGCACATTGTAGTCGAAATATGTAAAAATGTGTAAATATGTATGGATACGATACCAAAATTAATTAAGTGGATTAAATTAAATTGAAAGATAAAAATGTTTGCTGTTTTATTCAAGCATTCCACTAACAACTCAATTCCATTAATTCAGAACATCCCGGCGGCGCAGAAAAAAATGGTTGAATTTTACATCAAGCAGCTACACAGAGTTCATCGGTACATCGATTTTGCGAACAAAATTACATCAATTGATGTAATATGTATTAAAGAGAGAACACGCGCAGACACGTCCGTATTGAAAATCGTTTATTTTAGAATGAAGGGGAAAAGTACAGTACAGGCAGAGAATAAAAAGTTCTACACGGTGAGCGTAAACTACACCGAAGCTGGTTAAATTCTACTCTGCCACAGATATAAAGAACAGATGAAGCACAGCTTACACTACTATCTCAACACTCCCTCTTAAGCTGATGCGTCCACCCCCATAGCAACTCGGTTTCGCTCCAGCTTGATCCGTTCAAGAGTCTTCGTTAGGCCATCTGCAATCTGTTGATCGGTGCTCACGTACTTCAGCCGAACGATGTTCTGGTCGAGGGCGTCTCGTATGAAGTGATGACGTATGTCTATGTGCTTGGTACGTGGCGTGTACCCTCCGTTTTTGGCAATGCATATAGTGCTTTGATTGTCGCAGCAAAGCTCGATGGTTTGATCCAGTCCAAGTTGTTTCATCAAACCACGCCACCACATGGCTTCCTGTACGGCGGCAGATAAAGCCATGTACTCGGCTTCACAAGTCGATAGGGCAACTGTGGGTTGCCGCTTGCAACACCATGACACCGCACCTCCTTGCAGCATGAAGATGTAGCCGCTAGTCGATTTGCGATCATCCAAGTCCAGAGCCCAGTCGGCATTGGAGTAACCAATCAGGTCAGTACTACAACCCTTGGTGTACTGCAGCTTGAGCTTCGACGTACCTCGTAAGTACCGAAACAGGTGTTTAACCGCTGCCCAATGCTTGACTCCTGGATTCGTGTTGAAGCGACTCAGTTTGCTAACGGCGAAGAGGACATCAGGTCTGGTGCATTGCGCTAGATACATCAAACTGCCTACAGCCTCCTGGTACGGCACCTCTTTCATTTTTGCAGCTTCATCCGCGGTCTGCGGAGTCATCTCTTTGGTCAGCTTCAAGCTTGAGTTCATCGGAGTTGACACTGCCTTCGCATGTTACATGTTGAATCGGGACAGCATCGCCTCGATGTATGCCTCCTGATCCAGAGCTACGGCATCGTTGTCACGAGTAATCCGTATTCCGAGACATGAACTTGCTGGTCCTAGGTCCTTCATGCAAAACGTGTCACCCAGCTTCATCTTGATCTCGGCAGTCCACGCTTTATCGTTGGAAAAGATAATCACGTCGTCTACGTTGATTGTAATAAATATCATCCGGTTGCCTTCGATGCGATAGTAGAGACACGGATCGTACTTTGACGAAGTCAATCCAAACCTTCGCACCGCAGCATCGAGTTTAGCATTCCATACGCGACTGGACTGTTTGAGTCCGTATAGAGCTTTATTCAAACGGTAAACCAGTCTTGACTGACGGTAGTTTTGGAAACACGGAGGCTGTTCCATGTAAATCTCCTCCTTTAATTCTCCCTGGAGAAACGCCGTTTTAGCGTCCATTTGCTCGATAGCCAGTCCATGCCGGGCGGACAAGGCGAAAAGGTACCGCAGGGAGCTATGACGAACCACGGGTGAGTAGGTCTCATCATAGTCCACCCCCTCTCGCTGCGAGAAGCCTTTTACGACTAGGCGCGCTTTGTGTCTGTCCACGTTGCCGTTTGCGTCGTGCTTGGTCTTAAAGACCCATTTGCATTTGATCGGCTTCCGACCAGCAGGCAGTTCGGTCAAGGTCCAGGTGTCGTTTGCCATGAGCGCACCATACTCCTCACGCATCGCTTGCTTCCAGAGTGCTGCGTCTTCCCGCGACAGTGCCTCTTGGTGCGTATCCGGATCGCCATTTGGTAGTGGTCCCTCAGCTACGGCCATGTCGACTGCGGTTGCGATACCACCGAACAGGCCTTGGGGTGTGAGCTGCACTGGTGTGTCCAAGTTGTCCACGTTCGTATTAGCCTCCTGTAAACGTTGAGAATGCGGCAGACCTTTGTACGTTACTTGAAAGTCATTATACTTGCCTGGGATTTTGTGCTCCCGACCGCTACGCCTCAACACCTGTGACTGAGGTGGATTTGAAGTTTTGTGCGGTGGGAGCACAGGAGTCACGTCGATCACGGTTTCTTGTGAAATGTCAAAGCCGTTGAACTCTTCTTCGCTTCCACTTTCGTAATCCGTGAAGAACTCGTCCTCAGTGTCGTCGTCCTCGGTTTCTTCAACCAAGCGGTTGTCCGAACCTCTTGCAGCTGGCGATGAAGAAATGAACTCGAAGTCTAGCGGGGCCAAGATCTGAGTTGCTTTTCATCCGGTGCGCTTTGTGTATCTTCGTCGATGAAACAGACTTCGCGGCTGGTCAACACTTTACACGACTGTGGAGCGTATAGCCGGTATCCTTTCGTGTAGTCGTCGTACCCAACAAAAATGCATTCCCGAGACTTGGGGTCGAGCTTGCGTCGCCGTTCCTTGGGTATTTGTACCATTGCCTTGGTACCGAAAATCCGAAGATGTGACAAATTGGGTTTCTTCCCGGACCAGACTTGCTCAGGAGTAGAGTTGTGACCTTGAGTTGGGGATCGGTTCAGCAGGTAGACGGAAGTATGTACGGCCTCAGCCCAGAACGTCTTCGCCAGTCCTGCTTCGTACAGTAGGCATCGAGCACGTTCAACTATTGAACGGTTTGCACGCTCCGCTATACCATTCTGTTCCGGAGTGTATGCTGTAGTCTTCTGGTGCTGAATACCATGCTGCTTCAAGTACTTCTCAAATCCATCATTCACGTACTCCTTTCTGTTGTCGCTGCGAAGAACCTTGATCTTCCGCTCGGATTGGCGCTCAACCATTACGTGGAATTCTTGGAAAGTTCTCAAAACTTCTGATCCCGATTTCGTTTTGAGGAAGTACGTCCACATCTTCCGAGACTTATCATCCACGAAGACGATGTAATATCTGCTTCCTCCAAGAGATTTCACCTCCATGGGCCCGCAAATGTCGGTGTGTACCACTTCGAGCATTTCTGCTGCACGCGAACCTTCCTTGCTAAAGGGATGCGACAATGTTTACCCATTGAACATACCTTGCAGCCTCCCGGGTCTGTGCTGTTAATTGTGATTCCATCTACCAATCCGTTGGCTAGCTTTCGAACGCTCTTTAGGTTCAAATGTCCCAGTCGTTGGTGCCAAACCGTCACACTGGTTGCTGGCAAGCAAGCCAAAGCATTCTTCATGTCCTGCTGCTGCTCGAGCGAAAACAATCCGTTTTCGTGCCTGCCTATGGCCACTGTTTTCCCGTCGCTGTTCACAATTTTACATCCAGCATTGGTAAACACAACCGTATATCCCTTGCGGTTCACGGAGAGAAGATTCACTGAAAGATCCGGGATCAGTTGGACATCGTGTACCGGAATACTGTTCTCCTGACAAGCCGGCTTCAACGTGGCCGAGCCACTTGCCGTTACCTTCATCCCGTTTCCATTAGCAGCGACAACTGACCCAGTCGCTGGCTGCAAATTTTCCAGAAACTTCGGGTTATTCGTCATGTGCACACTTGCACCTGAATCGATGAACCACTTTGATGCCTTCGTGGATGAAAAGGTTGACAGCACCACGCAGAAAGCATCCTCCTTTTTGGCACTCCTGCAATCACGAGCAATGTGTCCAAACTTGTGGCACTTTCGGCATTTTGGTCCTTTGGGGGGATCACTCCTCGGCTCGTTTTGCTGCTTATATTTCCCGCTGCGTCCAGCTGCTCCCGTCCGTCGACTAGCAGCCAATGCCGCATCTTCAGCCGAAAATTTTACCTCCTGCAGCAGCTTTGTTTTTATTGCGTCCCCGGTAATCGGTGTTCCCGAGTTCTCCAGAGCCATGATCATCGGGCGATATTCGTCGGGGAGACCAGCCAGCAGCAACGTTCCTATCCATTCATCGGAGATCGGGAAATTTATCCCGTTCAGTTGATGAGCAGTGGTCATAATCCGGTTGACGTAATCGTCCATTGAGGAGCAAGCAGACAGCTCTGTTTTTACCAACTTGTGCAACAATCCGATCCGTCGCGTTAGACCTGTGTCGTCGAATGCACTTTCCAGTTTAGCCCAAACTTCCTTCGCCGATTTCGCTTCCTTCACGTGGACATAGTTAACGGGATCGAGAAGCAAAATGATTTTTGCTCTCGAACGGCGATCGCAAGCAGCGTCAACAGCTTCGTCGGTTCCGTCCTCCTTCTTCTTCGGTTTCACAGCGCTCCACAGATCCTCCAGCTCCAAGTTATCACGTCCCGTGAGCCGCTCGATTCCCGGAAGACTGGAGATGTTGTGGACTACTGATCCAGCACCACTACCCGATGCTCCAGCAGAGTTTCCGGATCCGCTTCCAGGCATGTTTACCACTCGCGTACCGTAGAAAAAAACTTTTTCGCACTACGAATAAACTTCCGTGAATAGGCCCATAACCTATTAAAGAGAGAACACGCGCAGACACGTCCGTATTGCAAATCGTTTATTTTAGAATGAAGGGGAAAAGTACAGTACAGGCAGAGAATAAAAAGTTCTACACGGTGAGCGTAAACTACACCGAAACTGGTTAAATTCTACTCTGCCACAGATATAAAGAACAGATGAAGCGCAGCTTACACTACTATCTCAACAATATTGTATGCAGTAATTATGTCACACTGGGGGTTATTCCGAGAGTCGAAGTGACTTTTTTCACTAGTGAAGTGAGAAAAGTCACGTAGTGGTGACGTGACTCTCTGTGCAAATCAAATGAAAAAATCCCCCCCCCCTCCCTCGTATTGTCGCGTTTCTCCAATACCTAATGCATTGCATGTCACAAAATATTAGACCCCCCCCCCCTCCCTTAGAGCGTGACATAATGCATCACCCCTATATGATCAAAAAGCACTACATCATTATTTCATACATCAGCTTGAATTACGTTGCTCGTTTTTTTGCTGTGCATGGAACAACTGAACATTCGGTATTTTTTTTTTACAATCCGTTCGGTAAATTTTGTTCCCTTGTGAGCTGTTAAAATGTACTGATCAGGACTGTTTATTTTGTTGAATGATCGATAAAGTTTACAATAGCGTTAGGTTTATTTTTTTACTGAATTGACTGTACTTAATTTTCCTGAATGGATCTTAATCTCGACCTTCATAACATGATTTTTATTAATTAATTAATTAATTATGTCTATCTAGCAACAAACCTAAACATTAATTTCTCTCATAAATCATTTATTATTTATAAAAGGGTATTTTCATCGTGCGTCCGTATATACATTAAGTAAGTTTGTGTGTCTGAAAGCAATTGCCCCAGAAATGAAAAAGAATTACATAATTAATACTTTCGGCGTAAATTGATCAGATTGTAGGAAAAAAGTTTTAATGGCAGCCATTTACAATTTCGATCAGTAAATTTTATTTACAGGTTTCGGTGTATTTCTATACATTACGGAAATTCAGCTATGATAGCAGCTGAAAATTGGTAAAACAATACTTTTTACAAAGCTTTCTGTAAAAATAATATTTTACAGAACGAATTCAGCAAAAAAAAGTGCCGAACAAGATTTAAGAAATTTGGTGTGTAGGAAAAATATCCCGCGCAAAATAACCAAGCATATTCCTTGTATTGTCACTCAGATGGCTCTAGTGTGCTCACTTTTCATCCTGGAGTCACTCAAATGTAACAGTATGTTAATCGTCAAATTCATAGTGTTTGAACGGGTTTTGATATGTTTGAGCAAGTGTGAATCTTTATGAAAAAAGTGACCGAAAGAATTACTGCGCTGGAATTTGTGATGGCGGTTAAGTAGCCGCCAATTCTGGATTTATCATGCATCGGATAATATTTTAGACACCTATAAATGACAAAGCACAACACAGTTACCACTTCCAGAGATTATTGAGAAAAAAATCTATAGAGAATTACCACTGGAAATGCAAAGTATCAAAATAATTGCTTAAAAACGTAATAGAATACGTAATAAACAAATGTAAAATCGATCAACGTTATTCAAGCTGATGTATGAAATAATAATGTAATAGCAAATAGCAGATACAATATTCGATCAATGGATGTGATTTTGTTCGCAAAATCGATGTTCATCGTACAACGTAATATTACACAACCAGTGGAATGACCTCTGCGCAGCTGTTTGGATTCAACAACTTTTTTTCTGTGTACTCTTATTTATTAAAATACACACAAAAGTAAATTGCTGGCAAAAACTTCTTAGTAAATCCATAAAGTATAAGGTAGAGAACTACTTCGGCCTAATCGCCCATTTTGGGCCTATCAAGCAGAAAACATCAAATAAATCCATGATTTCGGTGTTAACAGGTAAATTATGCGTTTGGTACGATACATTAGTTCAAATGCTGCCGAACGAAGTCAATAAGAACACGTGATATGAATGTTTGCATCCAATATTCTCAATCTTTAGCTTCATCCGATAGGCCGAAGTGAATTCATTTGCGTTTCAATGGCGTTTCAATGGCGTTTCAATGGCGTTTCAATGCGTTAGGCTGAGTTTAGAATCCGTAGGCCAAGTTTGGCGTGAAGAAGCAGTATTAGACGTTTAAGAATATCTTAAAAATTTGTTTTTCTATATTAAATCTTAAGATACGTACGGAAAGGTTAATATATTTGAAAGCCATCAGCAATAATAACATTTCGTTTGGTGTTAAACTACGCTTGATTAAGATAGACTAAGTGCAGGCTGTGCTTAATAGGCCGGAAATGGGGTAGCGTACTAATAATTTCTTACGATGCTTTTTAAGCGATTGTATACGCAAATTAGGATCCTTTTTGAGTAAAAATAGGAATTCACCTCTGAGTAAACGAAACTATGCATAAAAATAGAACGTCGGCACTTCACGGTACCATTCCCGTTCCCATAGCCCAGCTAGCAATTACATTTAATATCACTACCTTGTTCTCGCTTGTTCTCAACAGATATGCGTCTTCCATCTACAGTCACGAGTCGAGTCAACGTTTACTAGGATTAAATAATGTTATCCATGTCCGCTGCTAAATATTGTTGTCGTAATACTTCGTCTTTCGGAATCATGGTATACTTTATGTTTTTTTACTGGTAATGTTAACGATCCGCGCCCATATGAACATTATGTTAGTTATGAGGTCAATAAAAAATATTTATTGTTTTGAATTGGCTATGAACTTATGAATGATTCAACCGCTGGATTTTTAGTTATGGTTTCAGGCCCTGCTGCTGATCTTTTGCTGGAAAGTGAAACAAAGCAATTGAAATTTTTATTAAAGATTCATCCTAATGTACACCGTGAGATACATCTCTCAGTGAAATCTTCCATGTAAATCACATAATTCTAAAAACATTCAAAACGTAATGGAAGGAAACGAGAAACAATTTAGGCATAGATAGGTGAGATTTTATTTTATTTATTCCCTTTATTTGCGCACAGTGCCTCTCGAAGATAATGGCTTCTAGGTTAAGTGTTGCGAAATAGATTTAAAGCTTATAGCTCTCACAATACGCGTGAGTGTTGATAATCAGATAGTAAGGATAACCACAAAAATACCGTACCCAATGGTCATCAGTAAGGATAACAAACATTACACTTGAAAATGTGAATACGCAAGTGTATATGTGTGTCAAAAATATCGCAAAATTCAATACACCGTTCATATTACAGCGTATATCACTTGTCTATCGTAATTAGATTCTGTACCAGACAATTTTTTTCCATTTTACATTACTCCCGTTCATATAGTTTAATATTACCTCGATGTTCAACAGAAATTGCAAATAAATCTTTCCGTTATCGTAGCATCTGCAAGCAGGAATGCAATAATTTATCGACCTGTACGATTTTTTTTTTCGGAAATATGAAATCATTCAGTGTAATACTGATATTTTGTACTTGTAAGTTACAAGAAGCGGTTGCAAGGATGTGTTTAAAATCTCATGAGTCATAAAACCGCTGACTCGCTGAAAACGAGAATGAAAGGATTGGTTAGAAATGCTAACATGAAGCATAATTTATTAGCTAGAGAATGATCGTTAGAAGAGGGTAGGTGGATAGTTCTATGTAGAAGTATGTCTTCAAGTATACAGGCTTTTGAAAGGTGTCAAACACATTCTTTACAACCCCATATTTTAATTTACATGTACGAAATATCATTATAATATCAAATTAATTCACAACAACATTTTGTTTTTTATCAGAGTGGCAATATTGGCTTTCGGCAACGTGCGGCTTTAGGTAGTGTGCGTTTGATAAGTACTGTCGCTTTTCGTTCGATTTCAACTTCTGTTCAATATTTACACTGCCGTACTCTAGAGGAACTATCAACCTATCTTCTTCAGAACTTTCTCTAGCTAATAAATTATCGCACTAAAGCTTCATGTTGGTATTAGTATAGTATTTCCTCCCAACTCTGAAAATCGTAAACTTCATTCATCTTATTCTTCTTCCTCTTCTTCTTCTTCTTTTTCTTCTTCTTCTTCTTCGCATTTCTAGCTTAATGCTTATCGCATTTTAGCTTATTGCGTGCTCTCAACTTTTACCAGTAATTTGATCTATTGTAGCACATCCCGTGTCCTTAGTTTTGTGCATGTCACATTACTCCATCACTATTGATAAATGATGAAGTATTCGGTTTTGATACAGTTATCATTCTTGCCGTCATGGCAAGGAATCGATTCTAATTCAAAGGTCCCGCTATTTATAACCTTCGAAGAGTGTGAGCACTGCAAAGGTTAGTCAAAATTGGACACCTTTTTTATGCCTTTATTTTTCCAGGCTTATTTTCCGTAGCTTTGTGGAGCCGATATTCCTTCATCGTTAATTTTTACAAAATTACATAAACTAAACGTTAGAAAAGCAGGGGCCGATTACTCGCGGCTATCTCAAGGTTAGGGGTTACAAATTGTAACAAACGGATGGCAGGGTAGGGATTGAGAACACAAGGTTTTTTCGAACAATGTGCTCTTGATCTAGAACTAAGCGACATACTGGAGAAAAAGACGAACATGGGGGTACACCGATGGGGACCTAGCAACTTGAGAGAACACAAGATGACACTAACTACTAAATCCTCAGATCGATCCGTTTTAAAAACACATAAATTAAATTAAAATAATCGAGATATCGGCTCGCCAAGATGTCTCTAACTGGCTGCAAAGGTTGTTTTCCTTGGGCCCTGAGGGATGCGGATAACTCGGATCTGGTCGATATCGTGATAGCCACTACCACAATCACACGAGTAGTGATTGGGCATGAGCCTTGATATGACACGAATAAAGTCACGGCTCATGTCCAATCCTTTGAACAATGGCTTGTTCGATACCTGTGGGAGAATAGAATGTAACCATCT
This sequence comes from Ochlerotatus camptorhynchus, assembly GCF_037179485.1. Taxonomy (NCBI): domain Eukaryota; kingdom Metazoa; phylum Arthropoda; class Insecta; order Diptera; family Culicidae; genus Ochlerotatus; species Ochlerotatus camptorhynchus. Next base: position 116,907 of record NW_027040937.1, on the reverse strand, counting down.
TCCCAGATAACTCTCATTCCATTTTTGTTGCCAGTTGGTGAGGACGTGCTGACGGGTAATTGAGAAAAATTCCGCAAAGGCGATTTGTCGATCAAAAATATCGCCTTCCATAGCGCCCACCTTAGCTAGCGAGTCCGCTTTCTCATTACCCGGAATTGAGCAATGAGATGGGACCCAAACTAAGGTGATAGTAAAGGAGCAGTTAGATTAAGTACTCAATTTAGCTCGGATTTCGGTCAGGAAATACGAGGAGTGCTTCATCGGCCTCATTGATCGAATAGCCTGCAACGAGCTAAGGCTATCTGTAAAAATAAAATACACACTTATAAATAACTGATTTTACACGTGACAGAATCCATCTTTGACATAAAGGATGAGATGTAAACAAACATGTAATGTAAAATTAAGTGCTCCGAGGTTGAAAAGTTCGTTACTCGACGAAAAGTATGTTTGATTGAGCTGAAGTTTGCGTCTATTATTGCTCAATTTTATGTCAAAATTGACACTCGTATATGTCAGTCACAAAGCACCTTAATTTACATGGATTTTTATAAGTGTGTAGTGATCAGATGGTAGTGAGGCAATTTGCTCTACTGCGTACAATATGGCTGCTAGTTCCGCAACGTATACGGAACAGGGTTTTTGCTGTTGATATGAGGCGCTATGAAATTCGTTGAATACTCCAAATCCAGTGGAATCGTTTATAGTTGACCCATCTGTGAAAAAAACTCTTATTGTTACTAACATGGTGGTACTTGTTTGCAAAAATTAAGGGAACAACCATCGACCGATGGTGATCTGGTATTCCACGGATTTCTTGCAACATGGTCAGATCAAAATTTACAGAGGAACTATAAAAGTCTTGGAGGCAAACACGAGAGGAATTGAATGAAGAAGGGTCAATCTCCAGCGTCATGTACTCGTATTAAAACTCATGAATGTTTGAGGATTTTTGTCGAGCAGCTTCGCAAACACACCCCTCCAGAACCATTTCTGGGAGCTCTCTCTCAGAATATTAATCAAATGCGGAGTGACGAACACACTTATAATTGCTAATTTTGAAGAAATTCTTGGGCTGAACACACAATCTCGATTTATGAGAATCTACCACCACTACATATCGTCGGATATGTGTCTTCCTTGTTATACTCCAAACCGTGCTCACTTCACCAATCGCAGTTCCTCAATTGAATATGATCTGTCCATGAAACAAGTGATTAACGGGATTCCAGATCAACTTCGAACTATTATTATCCCGCGTATTTTTACTGAAAAGTACCAACACGTCAATTGCGTAAGCAGATATTTTACAGACGGGTCTCGTCTCAGTGGATCCACTGGCTTCGGTGTCTTCAATGAAAATTCTAGCGCCTTCCGCAAACTCCAGGAACCTTTTTCCGTTTTTGTTGCTGAGCTGGCAGCAATCAACTTCGCATTGGGGATGATTTCCAACATGCCCGCAGACCATTACTTCATCTTCTCGGATAGTCTCAGTTCGATTGAGGCTATTCGGTCGATGAAACCAAGTAGGCACTCATCTTATTTCCTTTCAAAGGTAAGGGAGCAGATGAGTGTACTGGTCGAAAGATCATATATGATTACCTTTGTATGGGTCCCCTCACATTGCTCAATCCCAGGCAATGAGAAGGCGGACTCTCTTGCAAAGGTGGGCGCGCAGGAAGGCGAATTTTATGACAGGCAAATTTCACACGATGAATTTTACCATTTAGTGCGTCAGAGTACCCTTTCGAGTTGGCAAACCGATTGGGACAATGGAAATCTTGGACGGTGGTTACATTCAATTATTCCTAATGTTTCTTCGAGAGCGTGGTTTAAAGGCTTGGACTTAAGTCGTGACTTCATTCGCCTGATGAGTAGACTTATGTCCAACCACTACTCGCTAGATGCTCATCTCAATAGAATAAACCTCGTAGACAGCAACATCTGTCGGTGCGGAAACGGTTACGATGACATCGTAACCAGTTTGGCAATGTACGGATAATGACACCGCCAGAGAGCGACTTTTGAATACCCTTGAGGCCCAAGGAAGACAACCCTATGTTCCTATCAGAGACGTGTTGGGAACTCGTGATATCTGCTATATGCAGTCGGTTTATGTGTTTCTTCAAATGTCTAGTATAAGAATTTAGTTCCTTTCTCTTTTGTCTCTCTTTAATAGTTTTTGTTTGTCTTGTCCCCCCGTCTCGATGAGTCTCATCGTCGCCCACTGGTCACCATAGCCGGTCGAACACCAGACGTAACTAGAACCGCACTACCATTCATACTGGCGACAACGCTCTGATGAGACAACGAAACCTTACCCCCAAACTCCTCCCCTAATCCTATCCTTCGACAATGTACCTCTCTAACCTCGAGTAAGCCGCGAGTATTCGGCCCAACTCCTACTAGACATAGAATTAAGTGAATTTTGTTACAAACAAAGAACAATGAACTATCGGCTCCGTAAAGCTAACGCGATTGAGCCTCCCAAATAAACGAACTAGTTAAAAAAAACCATCTCTTTACATTTCATCTCTTTCACTTTTTCTTCTCAATTAATTCATCATCTTCGTTTTTCCGTAGCCTTCGTCGGTTTCTTGTTATCCGCCATGTTTTCGTTCTGTACTGCTGCATCCAATTCCGGTTCCACTTCGCTTCTTCTGCATTCTCTTAATCTTTTTCTCGTGTCTTCTTTTGCTTGTTTTTCTTCACACTTCCTTTGTAATTTTCTTGTTTCGCCTTGAATTGAAATCTTCTTGTTTCTCTGAATATTCTTCTGGTTCGTCTTCTTCACCCGCATCTTCGCCTTTTTACGCATTCTTCTTCATTTCGCTATTTTTCACTTTATCTTCTTGATCTTCTTCCTCTTCTTCAGTGTCGTTTTTCGTTCCGCCTTCATCTGGTACTTCGCTTCATCCGAAATCTTCTCTTCTTCTTTTACTTCAATGCACAATTCACGTTGTTTCTCGTTAATCTTCCATCCACTATCCGCTTTGTGTTCTTCATTACATGACCGTATAAATTTTCTTCAGCTTAGTTCACCTTCATCCTGTTACATGTTACATTCTTCCTTCGTTCCTTGCTCCGTTAACTGCTTCACCTTCTTGCCGGTAAATCGTGCTTCGGCTGCTCCATCTTCTTCACATTCTTCATTCCTTCCTTGCTCCGTTATCTGCTTAACCTTCTTGCCGCTACACCGGGCTTCGGCTACTCCTTCTTCTTTTCTCTGCATCCTTAAAATTTTTCGGTACAGTCCAGTTTGACGTAGAAAATTCAGCAAATTGGTGGTTTGCTCCTCAGAGTTTCCTAACGCATCTAGTAAGCTTGTTGTGTCAATGCCGTTCTTTTGTCGTTCCCTTTCGTAGGTTTTACACTGCAAAATCACGTGTCGCACGTCTAAAACCGTTCCACAACAACTGGGCGGGGCTTCTTTCTGCAATAAGAACGTATGGGTTAGCCGCGTGTGACCGATTCTTAGTCGTGTTGGCACACGCTGGTCGAAAGTGCTTTCCTGTTCCGTCCACTTGGGCGTGTCGTCTTTGATCTCTCTCAGTTTGGAGTCTCTGGCTACGAACCATTGGTCGTTTCATCGTTGGCGTATTGTTTGCTTCACCATTCTTAACCAATCTTCGCCTGGGAAAATAGGAGGTTCTGTTCTCGCTATGTTTGCTAATCGATCAGCCTCGTTGTTTCCGTGGATGCCAGCGTGTCCAGGTATCCAGCAGAAACGGACGGATTTGTTTCGTGATATTTGATCCACTTCCTGAATCCACGGGTGCTTAGATGTTCCAGCTTCTATGGCCAAAAGACAGCAGAGTCCGTAAGAATGACTAATTCGTTCGCTATGTTCGGAATAAAAACAGCCATCTTAATGGCGTGCGCAAAAAAAAACGCTACATTGCGTCGGGAGGCTGTACCCGCTAAACCATTGTTATGGAATGCGGCACCTACAGTGTTGTCGTGTTTGGATCCATCGGTGTAGACGACGGTTGATCGGTGGAAGCGAGTCGACAGTAGTTGTTGCACTACCGGGCGGACTTTCTCTGGAGGATCGCCGGCTCGTACACATTTTTTGAAGTCCCACAGGATCGAAGATTTTCGTGTGTGCCACGGACGATCGGTCTGCCGCACAAGTTGACCGACAACGGGGAGCGCAGAGTCTGTCAGCTCATTGAGGCGATCCGATGCTCGATGGAGACTGGTGTTGTTCCGATTCTTCGCTAGTATCCGAATTGAAATTCGTACTATGGATTGTGCTGCTAGCAGTCCAAACGGTAAGGTGCCCGCTTCAGCCATGATCGATTCTATCGGGCTAGTGACGAAGGCTCCGGAAGCAAACCGTACCATTTTATGGTAGGCTGGAGCGAGATTCTGCAACATTACTGGTCCTCCTGGGCTAACTATTCCAATTCCGAACATCAGTTTCGCGGTCACTAGGGTCGATTTCACCTGCAGTAGCGATTTTCGATCGCCACGCGGAAGTTTGGCACCGATCATCTGAAGGATTCGTAACCGATGTTTGCACGCTTTCTTCACCATTTGACAGTGAGGTTTGAAGCTCAGAGTTCGGTCGAGTGTTACACACAGGACTCTCAAACGGTTTGTCTTCGGGATGAATACTCGGTCTATTACGATGTTATTCTCAGGTTCTCGAGTGGTCTTTTTCAAAACAAAGACGACAGTGTCCATTTTTGTTTATTACAAATTTCTGACTCATCTTGATTTATATTGTGTTTTATTATTTTATATTTTTTTTTATAATTAAATTCGCCACGAGTTTTGATGTAGTCGTTGATGATGTTCAGGGTTGGCGTATAGCTTTTGTGAAACATCGGCCACCGGCCGGGGAAATCTGGATTCTGATGCATGATGATGATGATGCTTGCTCTCTTCTGGTCGCTTTTATTACGGATAGCTATCTTCTTCTTTGTAATCTGCTTACTTATTTTAATTCTTAGTAGCGTGGTGTAGTGTAAATTTGCTTATATGCTGCCAGAATAACATTTCTTTTACAGTACCACGCCACAAAATCACTGGAAACGCCTTTGTGACACAGTATTCTCCTTTTTGAAATGGTTCTTTAAGCCTTTTTTTTGTATGCCTTTCCTATCTTCAGCTTTTTCACTAGATCGTCGATCTCTCTAAAATACTCGACTTGTTTATTTATTTCCTCCAACACTTCATTCATAATGTGCCGACTAGTTCTCGCTGGTGAATTATCGATTCTCCTAACACTTATTATTTTCACGAGCCAAAAGTTCGAGCTATCTGAATTTTGTCAGATTAGCTTATCCGGCACACAGGCCCACTTGGCTTTTAATAAGCCCAAAGTTCAAACAATCTGACCTTTGTCAGATTGACACTTTGGCGCAACGGCCCACTTGGCTTACAACAAGCCCAAAAGTTCGAACTATCTGACCTTTGACCAATTCCACGCCAAATCGGTCAGTCACCAAACTTTACTATCTTCGATCTGGATGATACTTGGCACATATTTTCAGTATAATAGACCAAGTATTTTCCGCAGGAGAGGACACCCTTTTGACTCAAGGCTAATTCTTAAAAAGGGCCTATGTGTTTTTGCACACATACTTTAAAAAAAATGAAGTTCGAAAACAGTTGGTTGCAGAAAAAAAATTACTAAGAAGGAGTTGTAGGAAACTAATAAGCTAATAAGGCTTTATAAAAAAGAATATAGACAAAATTTTTTTTTTCGTTTTTTTACAAAAAAAAATTAAAAATAAACCTCAAAATTTAAATTACAAAAAAAAACATATTTTTGATTTTTTTAATATTTTTTTAATAAAAACTTGAATAGAAAGCAGAAGTTTTGAAAACAACTCCAGGATGGACAAACTTTTAATAAAAAAGTTTTTCTAAGAGCAACTTTTAAAGCATTTTTGAAACTTTCATTATTTACGGCAAAATGTTCAGTTTGATTTCAGTATATGATTATATGATTATTTCAAACGATAGTGCTTATATCGATAAACTTCCTAAATGTATCCGTTTTCGAGATATTTCAAATTTACTTTCATCATAATCAATTTGTAGAAAATATGCCCTTTTCGTAAGTTATACGTGATTGTCCATCAAATATTATAAGTTTTGCAAGATATGCATGTACTTACCTTCAACTTACCCTTCCACCAATAGACTATTGGAAGATTGGTTTTAAACTTATAAGATAAATAAGATAAATAAATTAAATACCCATGCGTTTTTATTTGCATCTTACATTTTGTTACCGCGAGGCAATTAATTTAAAACCAAAACCATAAGATAACCACATAGTTGCATCTCGTTTGCATAGCCCTAGCTGACGTTGATACCAAGGCCAAGAATATGAAATGAAAAGTAGGGCAAAAGGAGCGAGAGCTCGTTTTACATAATCTAACTGCAGTATTTACTTAGGAACGTTTCTGCGTTCAAGTAGGATAAACACGCCCACGCATGGCATGCTTGCGCATCTAGATTACGTTTAGCTTTCCCTCTCTGTTTATCCTTAACGAAGGATATAATTATAATGTTTAAACGTTACAAATGTCTCATTCTTATTTGTAGAGCCATATCAGATCTGAGTTACGAAAATAAATAAACTTACAAGATATCTGAGAAATCCCAGATCTGAGAGGGCATAGTATATAAGGCCTGAACAACACAAATTTACCCTTTCAAGGGCGATTGGAATCCTAGCTAATTAGAATAGGCAAATTAGGTTAAAGTTCGGTATTGAAAGGGATATGTTAAACCCTGGACAAATCATGTAAAAGTTTTACATAATTATAAGTTGCTAATGCAACACGTAGCTGTAAGATCACTTTGTACAATTTTGTTGAATAGGTTACTCCAGATTCTTCTCTTTTTTGAATCCGAAAGAACTTTCGGCCTAGAAGTGAAAACTTCTCTCCTTAACCGGGGAAAAAAGTAGCTCCTAGAATCGAGAAACAGTGTCTGACCTGAAAGCGAAAGACTCTCCCTAACCGGAGAAGAAAGTAGCTTTTGGCGGCGACATTTCATGGTGGCTCCAGAGAGGAATCTTGGAGGACGTTTTCCGACGTTTTGAGCCCGCGAACTTCCAGTCAGTCGAAATCTGACTGTAAAAGAACCGCAAGTTGGCAGTTCCAGTGGGCCTTTGTGCCAAATAGTGTGGCGTTAAGCCAAATAGCAGTCAGTCGAAATCTGACTGCAAAGAACCGCAAAGTTGGCGGTTTAAGTGGGCCGTTGAGCCAAAGTGTCAAATCTGACAAAGGTCAGATAATTCGAACATTTGGGCTTGTCAAAGCCAAGTGGGCCGTTGAGCCAAAGTGTCAATCTGACAAAGGTCAGATAGTTCGAACACTTGGGCTTGTCAAAGCCAAGTGGGCCGTTAAGCCAAAGTGTCAATCTGACAAAGGTCAGATAGTTCGAACATTTGGGCTTGTCAAAGCCAAGTGGGCCGTTGAGCCAAAGTGTCAATCTGACAAAGGTCAGATAGTTCGAACACTTGGGCTTGTCAAAGCCAAGTGGGCCGTTAAGCCAAAGTGTCAATCTGACAAAGGTCAGATAGTTCGAACATTTGGGCTTGTCAAAGCCAAGTGGGCCGTTGAGCCAAAGTGTCAATCTGACAAAGGTCAGATAGTTCGAACACTTGGGCTTGTCAAAGCCAAGTGGGCCGTTAAGCCAAAGTGTCAATCTGACAAAGGTCAGATAGTTCGAACATTTGGGCTTGTCAAAGCCAAGTGGGCCGTTGAGCCAAAGTGTCAATCTGACAAAGGTCAGATAGTTTCGAACATTTGGGCTTGTCAAAGCCAAGTGGGCCGTTGAGCCAAAGTGTCAATCTGACAAAGGTCAGATAGTTCGAACACTTGGGCTTGTCAAAGCCAAGTGGGCCGTTAAGCCAAAGTGTCAATCTGACAAAGGTCAGATAGTTCGAACATTTGGGCTTGTCAAAGCCAAGTGGGCCGTTGAGCCAAAGTGATCTGAAAAGTTTCAGAAAATCCGGACATCGGTGGAAGTGGACATGAACGATTTGCAAAAAGAAATTGATGAATTGGTCGAGTATTTCAACGAAATCGACATTCAGGTTGCAAAATTAAAAAAGTAAAGAAATATAAAAAGTGGCTAAATGAACCCTTTCCAAAGGGAGTGTATTGTGTAAGCAAGGTGTTTCCAGTGACCTTGTGGCGCGGTACCGATAAAGAAAAAGTGTTCCGGCAACATATTAGCAAATTCACTTTACACCACGCCACAAAGAAGTAGCTCAAGCCAGAGTAATAAAACGCCGCACTTTCCCACGGCTGAAGGCCAGAAGCAGACCACAAGCAACCAGGCTACCAGTTCATCAAATCCGGACTCCCACGGCTGAAGGCCGAAAATATCACAAAAGCTATAGGCCAACCGAAATCCTAGAAGGACGTCCAGTGGCAAGAAGCAGACCAATGGCGAGCTGCTAGGCCATTAATATCAACAAAGTTCAGATTAAAGTGTGAGTAAAATCAGAGTTGACGCTATTATATTATCAGGTAGAAATTTATAAATTAAAAAAAAAAACAAGATGAGTGAAAAATTTGTTGTTAATAAAAACGGACACTGTCGTCTTTGTTTTGAGAAAGACGACAGTGATAACATGGTGGCCTGCGACGATTGCGATCGCTGGTTCCACCTGACCTGTGTAGGATTAGATCACATACCGAAGAAAAAAGAGCCTTGGACATGTAAAAAATGTACTAAGATTAGAGTCCATTTGGCTACACAGGAAGAGCAAATACAAACTCTTCAAAACAGGAAAGAATACAAGACTAATGCAGATAGCCAAGTAGAAGCTTTCGAAGCGATCATTAAAAAAATTAATGGTATCAATGCTAACGGACAAAACACAACGGAAAAATATATTTTAAGACAGTCATTACTGGAGTTGCCATATTTTGATGGAAACTTCAAAGCTTGGCCAAGATTTAAAAAAACATACCTCGAAACCACACAGCGGGGAAATTTTTCGGACCTTGAAAATTTACACCGTATACAGAAAAGTCTAAAAGGAGATGCATTGCGCGCGGTTAGCGCACTTCTTCTCGACTCCGATAATGTGGATTTGATAATACGAAAATTAGAGGACCAATTTGGAAGTGTAGAATTGGTTTATTCTGGATTATTGCAAGAGGTTCTTGCAACTAGAAATCCTCGTTTTGAAACCCCAAAAACAATGGTGGATTTCATCTCTGCAATTGGGAATTTGGTAATTAATATGACGTGTCTTGATCATAAGGAATATCTAAATGATCAAAGATTAATTAGAGATCTGGCGGGAAAATTACCCAATGGGCTGCATCAACAATGGTTGATGCATGTAAATGAAAATAAGACATTGTCAACTATATTAAATCCATTTATCGCTCCAACGCTAAGTGATTTCTATGAATGGTTAAAGCCCCAAGAAAAACTGGCTACAATGTTGATAGCTGATAAGGGGATTAAAAATGAAAAGTTTTCCAGATTGGAAAGACCCGATAGAGTGAACTACCACAGTACAGGGTATCCTAAGTGCCTTAAGTGTGGACAAAATCACCGATTAACAGGATGCAATGAGTTTAGAGGATTGTCTTCCGAAGAAAGAAGACAGTTTATAATGAAGAAGAAACTTTGTTTTTCATGTTGCAATCCAAATCATCTATTAAAGGATTGTAGAGTAGCACGACCATGCAATATTGACGGATGTACCAGTAAACATAATCGATTGCTACATCCAAGAACTGATAAAAAAGAAAAATTAAGGAAAAGTTCTGAAACCACTATTGCGTCCAACAAAGTAAACTGTCACGTACAAAAACACAACATGGTGTATTATCAAATTTTGCCTGTTACTTTGAACAACGGAAAAGACAGTTTAAAAACTCACGTATTTTACGATTCAGGTTCATCGGTAAGCTTAATTCATAATAGCGTAGTTGAACGATTGAATATTTCAGGATTTAATAAGCCTATGACTATAGCTTGGACAAACGGAGAGGTCCAAGAAGAAACTAAGAGTATGACCGTTCAAGTACATATCAAAGGTGAAAACGAGAAATCGTTTTTGCTTAAGGATTTACGTACAATTAATGAACTGGCTTTACCCATGCAATCTATTGATTCAAAACAAATACAAGAACAGTTCCCATATCTAAAGGGAATAGAACTGCAATCTTACGATAAGGCAGTCCCAACGATATTATTAGGATTACCACATGCATATCTCTTTAAGGGTATTGAAGAAAGATCGCGTGGATTTTCTGAACCTATTGCCAAGAAAACAAAGTTGGGATGGGTTATATTCGGTACCAGCCGAAATAACACCGAAAACAAAAATCATGTGTTTGTAATGAATGAGGTGAATGAAGAAGAAAAAACAATGAAGGAGATAATGGCAGATTACTTCTCTACAGAAGCCTTTGGCGTAAAGGTACCTCAGAGCGAATTAATATCAAAATTAGACGAACGCGCTCTAAAAATTATGCAAGAAACATGGAAACCAACTGATAAGGGTTACGAAATCGGTCTCTTGTGGAAAAATGATAAGGTCGAATTTCCAAATAGTTTTTCTACGGCTCTGAATCGCTTTCTGTTATTAGAAAAGAAATTAGAGAAGGATTCTTCTTTAAAAGAATGGTATAGTACACAAATTGATGAGTATGTAAGGAAAGGATATCTTAAAAAGCTAAGTCCTGATGAGTATATGATTGAGACTGCGAGAACCTTTTACATACCTCATTTTATAACTATCAACCAAAGTAAACAACCGCCTAAACCAAGAATGGTATTTGATGCGGCAACTAAGATTGATGGAGTTTCTTTAAATTCACAATTATTAGCAGGACCTGACATGACAGAGTCAGCTCTTGATATAAAGATGAGATTTAGAGAAGGTCCAATAGCAATAACCGGGGATATTCAGGAGGCCTTCCATCAGGTGAAAATCAGAAAAGAAGATCGAGAATCACAAAGAATGGTATCTCGAAAGCAACCTAATACAAGATTGGACATCTATGAAATGCAAGTAATGACCTTTGGAGCTACTTGCTCACCAGCTTGTATGCAATTTGTCAAGAATGAAAATGCTAAACAATTCATAAATGAAAGACCTAAAGCAGTTGAGGCTATAATTAAAAATCACTATGTAGATGATTATTTAGACAGCTTCAACGAAGTGAAAGAAGCTGTAAAAACTGTATCAGACATCATTCAGATACATGATAAAGCTAACTTCCGAATAAGGAATTTTATATCAAATTCGAAGTCCTGCTTGAAGCAATTACCAAATGATAGAATCTCTCCAATAAAGGAAGTGAAACTGGATGATAACAAAAATGTATATGAAAAGGTCCTGGGTATGTATTGGGACACGCAAAACGATAAACTTACATTTAAAATCAACATTCCCAATTTAGTAATGTTGGAACCGACAAAAAGACAAGTGTTGTCTTTTATTATGAGTGTGTATGATCCTCTTGGGTTAATCGCACATATAACAATCGAATCTAAAATAATAATGCAAGATTTATGGCGACGTGGTATAGACTGGGATGATAAAATTCCCGATGACATAAATAAGACTTGGCAAACCTGGATTAATAGATTGTCTTCCTTATCTAAGATAAAAATCCCAAGATGTTACTCTTATTTTAAAGGCGTGATACGTCGAGAACTTCATGTTTTTTGCGACGCCTCACTGAACGCTTTCGCTACTGTTATATATATGAGAACAGTAAGCAAAGACGGCATTGATGTAACGATTGTTGCTGCCAAATCAAAGGTTGCTCCCACGAAAATAATGTCAATACCTCGTTTAGAACTACAAGCTGCTGTATTAGGGACAAGATTATCTAATACAGTACAGAGAGCATTAAGACTACAAATAGACCAGGTTATATACTGGTCCGATTCAAAAACAGTCATAAGTTGGATCAAATCTGAATTAAGAAAGTTCAAACAATTCGTTCAATACCGTGTTAATGAAATCCTCGAAAGCACCGTTGTATCACAATGGAAATATATTAGTTCAGCAGCAAACCCGGCTGATGAAGGAACTAAAGTAAGGCAATCGAAATCGTCTTGGATTGAAGGACCCGCGTTTTTGAAGCTGGACGAGAAACATTGGCCATCCGTGAATGGGGACAATCATAGTTCAGACTTAAGTCATGAAGAATTACGTCCCGTACATTCAATAAAGAGCATAAGCAAACCAAATTTAGATTGGCTGAACGTTAAATGGTGTTCGGATTGGGACCGTTTAAAAAGGTCTGTATGCATTACAATAAAATATATAGAGTGGCTTAGGTCTAAAACAAACAAAGAATTGAGATTCGATAAGACCATCAGTGCTGTTGATATGGAAAAGGCAGAAATTTTGCTGATTCTGAAAACTCAATGGGATGCATTTCCAGATGAGTTAACGGAACTCAATGTTAAACAGACGGTTGACAAATCTAGCAAAATACGAACGCTAACACCATTCCTAGATCAAAATGGTACAATAAAATCAGAAACACGATATAAGGATGCAGAGTGCGTTCCTTATGCGGCTCGATATCCTTACATACTTCCAGCAAAGCATCATGTAGTTGATTTAATATTGAAAAATCAACATGAACAGTTTAAACATAAAAAAATGAAGGCTACGATAGCAGCAGTGCAACAAAAATATCATGTTATCCAAATAGATGCTGGAATGAAGAGGACAATAAAAAAATGTCAACATTGTAAAAATGAAAATGCGAAGATAAATACCCCTAAAATGGCACCTCTACCTGAGTGTCGATTGCAACCGTTCGTGAAACCATTCACCCATACCGGAGTAGATTACTTTGGGCCGTACAATGTGTCCATCGGACGAAGAACAGAAAAACGATGGGGAGCATTGTTTACATGTATGACAACAAGGGCAGTATATCTTGAAATAGCCCATGATCTGTCTGCAGATGCATTTTTATTATGCTTGAACTCAGTGCAGAACAGACGAGGCAGAATAAAATTCCTTTATAGCGACAACGGTACTAATTTTGTAGGAGCTGACAATGAACTAAAAAAGATTCAGCACAGACTTGCGTCAAGAGGAATTGAATGGCATTTCAACCCTCCATCATCTCCACACTTTGGTGGAGCATGGGAAAGATTGGTTCAAGAAGTTAAAAGTCTTTTACCAAATCAAACTATGCCAGAACACACATTCCGTGCGTTATTAACAGAAATCGAAAATATAATAAATAGTAGACCTTTGACGAAAATATCTTTAGATGCCACGGATGACGAACCACTCACTCCAAACCACTTCCTAATTGGTTGTGCCGGCGGTGCCGAACCATCATTGAATGATGTGTCGAAGGCAGAGGCCACTAGACAACAATGGAAGAAAGTGCAGTCTATGGCTAAAACTTACTGGGATAGGTGGTTACACGAATACCTTCCTTCATTAGCCAAAAGATCAAAATGGTCGGAAGCTGTGAAAAATGTCAAGGAAGGAGACATCGTTATGATTGCTGAAGATGATCAAAAGGCAAAGTGGAAAAAGGGAATTGTTTTGAAAACACATGTAGGCAAGGATGGTCAGGTAAGATCGGCTGTTGTGAAAACAGCCTCTGGAGAATACACTCGACCAGTAGTTAAATTGGCTATTATGGATGTTGAGCCGCCAGGAGAAGCTTCTTCAAATGAAGACAATAAAAAAGAACAAGTAGCATCAAAACGGGTGTTGAAACACCAAGATGTTGAAACTATCATTAAAAAAGATTGCTTTGTGGGAATGATACAAAAAGTAAATGACGAAACACTCGCGGAATAACGATCATATATAAGTAAACCTAGAAGGATTTACGGGCTCCGGAATGTTACCGCGAGGCAATTAATTTAAAACCAAAACCATAAGATAACCACATAGTTGCATCTCGTTTGCATAGCCCTAGCTGACGTTGATACCAAGGCCAAGAATATGAAATGAAAAGTAGGGCAAAAGGAGCGAGAGCTCGTTTTACATAATCTAACTGCAGTATTTACTTAGGAACGTTTCTGCGTTCAAGTAGGATAAACACGCCCACGCATGGCATGCTTGCGCATCTAGATTACGTTTAGCTTTCCCTCTCTGTTTATCCTTAACGAAGGATATAATTATAATGTTTAAACGTTACAAATGTCTCATTCTTATTTGTAGAGCCATATCAGATCTGAGTTACGAAAATAAATAAACTTACAAGATATCTGAGAAATCCCAGATCTGAGAGGACATAGTATATAAGGCCTGAACAACACAAATTTACCCTTTCAAGGGCGATCGGAATCCTAGCTAATTAGAATAGGCAAATTAGGTTAAAGTTCGGTATTGAAAGGGATATGTTAAACCCTGGACAAATCATGTAAAAGTTTTACATAATTATAAGTTGCTAATGCAACACGTAGCTGTAAGATCACTTTGTACAATTTTGTTGAATAAAATTAAGTTTCATAGGTTACTCCAGATTCTTCTCTTTTTTGAATCCGAAAGAACTTTCGGCCTAGAAGTGAAAACTTCTCTCCTTAACCGGGGAAAAAAGTAGCTCCTAGAATCGAGAAACAGTGTCTGACCTGGAAGCGAAAGACTCTCCCTAACCGGAGAAGAAAGTAGCTTTTGGCGGCGACACATTTATTACTTTCGATCGTCTTTAATAATAATGATTTGTACATAAACCTTTTCTTTGGATATATTTTTATTTGATGATGGCATGTTTTTATATGTTATGAATGGTGCGTTCTTCGTCATTCGAAAATAGTTTCGCTGATAATTTATTTTCGGAAATCGGAACAATACTGTGATATTTTCTTGTACCTGGGATCGTTTTGGCCTTTTCAAAAATGCTTTTCCATTCTGCAGCCCCCTGTTCGTATTCCTTTTGTGACACAAAACAAAATGACATTTTTGTTAAATAATCATTACTCTTCTGGTTAGCCCATGTATATAACTCTGCTGCACTTGTGTTTGAATGTTCGTGTTCTACAGCCACACTTGCGTTCCTTGCCATTCGTTTTAATGTGCCACCAATCGCGTCACATGGTCCCTTGCCATGCGAAGTTGCAAAAAAGTGCCATTCAACATCAATATCGTAGCTTGTTGATTATTCCAGTAACTACTGTGGGCAGCATCTTGAAGAACAAATGAATAATTTTCGGAAAAATCACAAATTATGACAACTTCTCCATTTTTAAGAGTATTTTTTGTATTTCTCAAGAAACTAGACTGCTGAGTTTTAATATAATCATGGGATACCAGTTTTTCCAACTTTTCCACAAAAATAAGGAACAAATCTATCTACTGGTTTTACAAGTTTCTCTAAACTACATCGATCAGTTGAAACCCATTGTTCAAAACATATTTCAGACATACCCTGTTCCTCGATTTTTTCTGAAAAACTTCTTTCAAAATCTGAGAGACCTGCAACGTTCGCATTTGCGAAGATAACAATGTTTAGTTCTGGATGATGAGCTGAATAATATTTCTTCAAAATAATGGTTGAAATCTTTTTCGAATGAATATTTTCTAAGACAATGAAGCATTAAATTAATATTTTCATGGATGGTACAAACACAAATATTGTGAGAACCTTCACTACCAAGTAATTTGCAATGCTTTGGTTTTAGTGCTGCAAATGAACTAAATCCAATGCTATTTTTAATAACTTCTTGAAATTTAATAAAAGCTTCTCGCAATGTACAAACTAAAAGTCGCTTTTGAATATGAATCTTCTTACCTTCCTTCTTCACTGAAACGTAATCGTTTAGTCCTGGCGTGGCTCTGCTTATCTGTTCGCTTTCGAAGAACTGCAATATTTGATCGTCTCTCGATGAACCTGGATCAACAAATCTCTCCTTCAGTTGTCCGATCATCTCATTGTGTCAGGTCATCTTCTTCCGCTTGAAACCCGAAGATGCGTTTCTTAATGCCATTGGTAATGTGATGTGAATAGAACCCACCATCAGTGCAAGGATTACCTATGACTGCAGATACTTCACTGGTTGTAAAGTTCTGCCTGATGGTTTGTTGCAGCAGGGTGAATCAACTTCATTGAAGACCTTTGGAAGACAAACGACAAGATGTACGTCTATCAACACGTGACAATGGACTGGCAAATCCACGAACCCTTGTCCAGTCTACAAATCCTTTGAAACCCTTAGGCTGCCCCCCCAAACCCAGCATATAATAATGTTTGATAAATGAAATGTATTCAAAAAAGGGATATTTAGAGAGAACAATCTTCAACTGGAACGTACTCACCAAATCAATATATCCGGGAGCGCATTATCGGTGCTTAATTTTCTCTAGTCATTTTTAAACAATTCCTCCTCCAGCGAATCCAACCACACAATAACTAAATATCACTTTTCTTCTTCATGTCACTCTGTGCACAAAAGCAATGCACACCGCAAAAACCTAATAATAAATCAGCGCGGTCGAGTCACACCGTCAACAAAGGGAGCGAGTGCACTCCAGGCACCAACGCAACAGGGAAAAAACATCAGCACAAATCATTCTAAATCGAGTTATCGCGTCCGGAACACAAAACTATTCAGATGCGAGCGCCGAAAAACTACACGGCAGCACAAAGATAGCCCGAGCTCTAAAAAAAAGCACGCAGCGGAGCAAAAACACACAACTGTTCTCGGACGCTTCTCAAAGCGGACTGCGTTTCTTAAAGCCATTTGTAATGTCCATATACTTTCTCCGGGGATAGTTAACATTCTGGAATTTTTTTTGTCGATATTGGCGATACGTTGATACCAGCTATGCCCTTGTTGAATAGCTCAATATTATTCACTTCTAGGTCAAAAGTTCTTCTAGGAACTACTTTTTCCTCCTGTTAAGGAGAGAAGTTTTCGCTTCTAGGCCGAAGTTCTTTCGGATTCAAAAAATGAAGAATCTGGAGTAACCTACGAACTTAGTTTTTATTTTCCATTATGTACAAAGTGATCTTAAATCTATGTGTTACATTAGCGATCTATAATTATGTAAAATAATTTCCTGTCACTATGGAATTTTCCATGTCCCTATCAATACCGAACTTTAAGCTAATTCCTACTAGTTATAATCGAATTTCTACGCGGGCTTAAAAAGGGCTAATCTATGTTTTCGAGTCCTTATATACTATGTCCTTTTCGGAACCGGGATTTCTCAATATGATCATGAATTTATTACTTTTTGTAACTTTTTGTAACTGCAATATGGCTCTACAAATAATAATTCGAACATTTGTAACGTTTAAACATTAGATTATTATCCTTCGTGAAGGATGAACTAATCTTAACCTACATACGCAAATATGTCGCGTGTGGGCGTGTTTATCCTACTCGAGCACATATGCATCCTAAGTAAATAGTGCAGTCAGATTATGTAATCAGGCTGTCGTTGTTTTGCCCTAGTTTTCATTTCTCTTCCTCGGCCTTGGTATCGACATCAGCTAAGACTTCTGCAACTATGCGGGTTGGCTTATAGATTTGATTCTAAATTAATTGCCTCGCGGTAACACCCCACATAAATCAGTCTTCCGTTTGCCCTGCACAATTTTAATAAAAGTATTCATAATTTAACTCGTGACCAAAGAATTTGATACATGAATTGGACGAAGCTGTTTGTCTTCATTGTTTTTGACGCGTATAACGGAAATGGGTCGCATATACCATAATTATTCTGAAGATGTCTAATTGTGCAATCAATGAAATCATGACTCTTAGAAATTCTCGCATGAAAGAAGGTTAATCAGAAATTATTCCAAAGAACTTTAGAAGATCGTAGACAATCACTATGGTCTCCGGATATTTTGGCAATTCTTCTGATTGGCGCAGCATTTAATTATTCCGTAGGGCTCAAGGTTGAACATTGATGTCAATTTGCTCAAGGAGGACAGGGCAATCGGTGCGTCCTTGCAAAATATCCGCAATTAGCAATGCCCTTGCTGTATCTCTTCGGACCGACAGGCGCTCCAGATGGATCAGTTGCAAACGACTTTCGTAGCTAGGCTATCGGAAGGGATCCGTCCACGGCAGTTTACGTAGCGCATATCTCAGGAACCGTCGCTGAACAGACTCAACTCTTTCGACACCGTTGTTGTAGTGAGGAGTCCAGACAACCGAGCAGTATTCTAATATGGAGCGAGACGGGTTAACCTCCATACGATTCAGAATACACCAATCAGCAAAAGCATTCAGCTGACGTTGAAGGAAGCAACAGTCTTCAGTTGAGTGAATTCGGAGGTAGAGTTTTAGGTCATCTGCGTAAGATAATCGTGGTCCCTCAATTACCAGATTCACGTCGTTCAAATAAATCAGGAAAATCAGCGGTCCCAGGTGACTACCCTGGGGTATGCCGGATGTGGCAACGAACGTACGGGACTGGTGATCACCAATGACAACAGTAAGATAGCGATCGGTGAGGTACGACTGAAACCATTGCAAAAAGCAGCTGTGGATACCAAGCCTGTCCAGTTTAGCGATAGATATGCGGTGACTCAATTTATCGAAAGCAGCAGATAAATCAGTATAAATGACATCCGTCTGAGCACGATCCGACATACTGTTGGAGATGTAGGAAGTAAGGCACAGCAAGTTAGTGGCAGTGGAGCGACCAGCCATGAAACCATGCTGGTCGATACTAATATACGGCTTACAGTGAACGAGTAACGGTTCCATAACAACGAGTTCGAACAATTTAGCAACAGCGCTAAGCGAAGTAATGCCACGGTAGTTGCCAACGTCCTGATTGTTGCCTTTTTTATGTACTGGAAACATGTGCGCTAGCTTCCAACAGGATGGGAAAACACCGACGTCCACAGACCGTTGAAAAACGTGCAGCAGTGGAGACAACAAACTGTCCAAGTGCGTCTTGAGGAACGCCGATGGAATTCCGTCAGGACACGGATTGTACGACGACTTGAGTTTCGAGGAAGCCCTGAAAAACATCTCGGGATTGATGTCAATTCTGCTCATGATTTGGCCAGAGAGTGGTACGTAACTGGCAGCCAGTCGGGCATGGTCGTCACTCAGTCTCTCGTCCGTGAAGACACTAGCAAATTTTTCAGAGAACAGCTGACATATATCTTGTGTAGATGAGCCACGTTACCATTATGTGTCATAGACGACGGCAGACCAGCTTCATGACGTTGTTCGTTGACAAACTTCCAAAACTTCTTGGGACGAGACTTAAGCTTTCTCTGCAATCCACGTCGATACTGAAAAAAGCACCGTTTCGCAACTCGTTTGTATGCGTGATTGATCCTGACATAGTGACGTTGAAGGGATAGTATGCGGTGCTTGGTGAACTTCCTAAGAGCGGCTCTCTTTCTGGATTTCAGTCGACGAAGTTCGCTTGTATGCCATGTTGGATGGGTCGTATTATGATGAATCTTTTTCGAAACGTGTCTGTCAATGATATATGCCAAGACATTGGAAATAGTTTGAGCGGCGGACTCAATGTCAACGGTGTCCAATAAGTCGTCCCAATCGAAATTGGAGAGTAGCTCGGCGATACTACCATGGTCGGCGTTGCGAAAATCGTAGGAAACGGTGGCAGGTGAAATATTAAAATCATTCATCAGCTTAGTACTTAACGTCACCAGCAGCGGTGGGTGGTGACGATCCATTCTCACCAGAGGAGTGGGCGCCTCGCATAAGAAAGGAGCCATGTCCTGGGTGCTTACAAAACAAAGATCCAAACTGCGGTTGTTCTGGTTAATAACATGGTTGATTTGAGAAAGAGTGACTGAGCTGTAATTGTCCAGAAGGAGCGAAGCATAGGAATGGATGACAGAGTGATCCATGTCAGGATAGAGGAAGCCGTTGCGAGTTTTTTTTTCCATGAAATCCCCGGGAGATTAAAGTCACCAAACACAATAACTTCATCGGTTGCTTTGGCGGTATCCAGAACAGAGAAAACAGATTGGCAATGGGTTTCGATGATGTCACGCTCCCGTATACGGTCGGGAGGAAAGTAAACCGCACAGAGAAACAAGGTACGATCGCCCAGTTTAATCGACGTCCATACCTGCTCTAAGCATGTCCAAGCATTATTTTCTAGTAACCTTGCTTTAAACCTAGAATTTATAGCCACTAAAACACCTCCACCTTAAACGTTCCGACTATTAGCAGCATTCCTATCGCAACGGAAAACTTCATAATCGTCACCGAACACCTGACGAGAGAGCGTGCGTGAATCCAACCATGTCTCCGTGAGAATAATGATGTCGTAGCAAAGAGCCGAGGTAGCTACGCGAAAATCATCGACATCACAGTTGATACCATCGACGTTCTGATAATACAGCAAGTCTGAAGGAGCAATACGTCCTAGAGACTGAACAACTTGCAAAGGATGCCTTGATGGTGCAGGCGAATATTGGCTGGAAGCAATGGGCGGATCAGGAGTCGTTGAATCGATAACAGAAGTTAACTTGCCTATGCTGTCGAGTTGGAAGGGTTCGGTGCGTCCCAGTGTCCGGTTGAATTGTGATGGCTGATGAGGTAGGGCTGTCGGAAATTGGCTGCAAGCGATGAACGGATCAGGAATCATCGAGTACATTAAATTATCGTACTTGCCTTTGACGTTGAGTTGGAAGACCCCTGCACTACTCCCACACACAGGGCCGGGACGACTGCTGAGCGCTAGCTGGAATGGCTTGACTGTGGTGGGAGGTACAAGGGCTTCCATGAGGCCAACTTCAGTGCGTCCCAGTGTCCGGTTGAATTGTGATGGTTGATGAGGTAGGGCTGTCGGAAATTGGCTGCAAGCGATGAACGGATCAGGAATCATCGAGTACATTAAATTATCGTACTTGCCTTTGACGTTGAGTTGGAAGACCCTTGCACTACTCCCACACATAGGGCCGGGACGACTGCTGAACGCTGGCTGGAATGGCTCGACTGCGGTGGGAAGAACAAGGGCTTCCATGAGGCCAACTTCGGTGCGTCCCAGTGTCCGGTTGAATTGTGATGACTGATGAGGTAAGGCTTTCGGAAATTGGCTGCAAGCGATGAACGGATCAGGAATCATCGAGTACTTTAAATTATCGTAACGTCATATTGTAATATTAGGACATTGGCATTGTCATATTAAGACCACCATATCGTTTTCTAGATGTTTTCTCAAGACTTCAACACGATTAAAAAAAACTATTTATTTTTTTAAATAAATCAAATTACGTCTTTTGAATATTATAGCAAAATAGCTGGCCAGAAATTATTAAAAAAAACCCCCCTATAGATCAAAGATCATCATGAAACCCTTTGGATATTTATCAAGACATCTGGTAATGTTCTGAGGCATAACATCTCTGATCACGCCTTCCTTCGGAAGGGAAGTAAGCCGGTGGTCCCCGGTTCATGAGTTGATGGGTCGATAGGTAGGGTCCAGGTGTGGGAGCTGCCTTCCTGGCGTCGGTAGCATTGGTGCTCAGCACGGAAAACAAGATCGACGGAAAACAAATCAAGGAAAAAAAAGACATCTGGTTGATCAGATATTATACTGAATATCTATAATTGACCAATAACTTAACTTGCTAATTTAAAATAACAGACTAAGCTGGTAATTTTTATAAGATAGATGAGGAGATGAAAGCATAGAGTTGATAGTTCCGTTAGAGTACGGCAGTGTGAAAATTGTATATGGAGAGTAGAAAGCGAGCAAGGACAACTTTTTAGGAAGGTACAAATCGGTTTGATCATCTCTTTTTACCAAACTCCCCCATTGGAGAGGGATGGTGAGGGGTATCCCAAAACCCATTCAATAAAATTGCCTTATGCAGAGCTCCAGACTTAGACACGCAATCCAGCACGGTCGAATCATCAATTGACGCTAAACAAGAACTAGTTCAGAATCGCTGCTACCTCGCCACTAAACATGCTTTCTTTAGATCCTTAGATAAGGATAATAATCCTTATTCATGCTATTATTATCCTAAAATGTATCCAAAAATAATCATTAAATAACAGTTAATCATTTTATTTATAAATTTACTGATTTATTTATCAAAATATCTACTGAAAAAAAAAGTTGAGTACGTTTCTTCGGGACCTTCTGGTCTTAGAGTTACCTCTATGGTACTTAACATTGGGCGAACTTGAGGCTAGAATCGATCTTAGTGAATCGATTCATTTTTTTTAATAATCGATTCACCGATTTAATGAATTATTTTGAATCGATGTTTTTGAATCGATCTTTTGAATCGATTCATTTTTCAAAATGGCACAAAAATGTTTCTAATATAACGGATCATAGGAAAGTTGGTGCAAATTAAGCCAAGTTCAGTCTAGTGTTGATATTACGTTACATAAGCTATCTTTCACCTATAATAGTCATTTAGTGTAAGGATTTATATCCTTTAGAAATAAATTGTGTAGTATGTACGCAGTAAATGTTGTGAGTGTAACATACATCAATGCTGGTCATTAAAATAGGTGTAGGTAAAAAAATACGAAATTAGAGGTTATGCTCATTCAACTTTATTTTATTCGACTTTAAAGTTTAGCATTTGATAGTGTAAATTAAGTAATTAAACCAGAAAACTCAAAACTAAAACATTAAATGACTCACTCATTAGAATCAAATATAAAATATGCCTGGTCAGTGAAATAGGTGTGTTGCATAAAACTATAGTTTGAAAGCTTGAAAATAATCGTATAAGTTTTATTAGACGCTGTGCCCTCCATTGTTAAGTAGAACCTAGTTCAATCTTCTTGGCATTGACTCAACCAAGCACTGACAAGTTTCCTTTGGTATAGCATACCACTCTTTTTGAACTGTGGTCCATAGTTGATTCTATGTTAAGCTCTTTCCATAAATTTTCGATGGGATTGACGTCAGGGATGGGATTGGCTAGACCATGAAATAACCGACACTTTGTTTGCACGACATCAATCCTTTACAAACTTATAAGTGTGTTTCGGATCGTTGTCTTGCTGAAAATGCCATTAAGAGGCATGTTCTCTTCTGCATAAGGGAGCATAACCTCCTCCATGATTTCTTTGTATTCAAATCTGGTCATGATAGAATTAATACGGAAAATGGGACCTACTCCATACAAAAAAAACAGCCCCAAACCATGATGCTACCACCTCCATGCTTTACGGTCTTTACCGTGTACCGCGGATCGAACTCTTCAACGGATGGTCTACTTGAGAATATAGTAAATGACTATTTTGATTTCATTTGACATGTGGAAGTTTTTGCTCAGAATTCTTGATTAGGTAAGCGATTTAACAGGTTATAAAATTCGTTTTATTGGTATTAAATGAACGATTTAAAAAAACGATTTAACATATGAAACAAAACGATTAGATGGTCGGAGTGTAAAAGCAGGTAAGTACTTAATTAAGATATCCCAAAACTCATCCGAGAAGGATCCCAAGAAAGCTAATTGAGCCATGCGTTTTGCATTGAGCCGATATCGATTCTGTGTGGTTCCACCAGTTTTGAAGAATAGCCTATCTGACGGAACACTTGTTACCATTCTTGATAAATAGTCTCGAGCATGGGGATATACATTACGGATTTTGTCCCATGCTCGAAAAGGATCGACAGAATGTGGTAAAACAGGCTGATGCAAGAAATTTTGTTATTCTGCCGATATGCCCCCATGGCGATCTAGTTCTGATATAGCAGAGGACTGATAAACCTGAAATATGTCATAATAAGTGAATGTAGATGTAGATTAATAACTTTCTTTACCATTTCATCATTGATATCCCACTGGCCTCCAGTTGGTTTTGGTGGGGGGACAGGTGTGTGCAATCATCGTATACACACTAATCCAGCATTTAGTTGTTCGGTTTTTTTGTACTGGGCTTACACGGTAAAACGAAAGATTTACTGAACATTCAGTTTAAATCAGGTGAATAACCGACGTTCTGCAAAACACAAACTGAACTTCGGTATCGTTTGATGCAAAATACTGAACACAGAATATTTATTTACTGAGAAAGTCGTTAATTTCAAATTTTCGTGATTTCACGAAAAGTCAGCAAAAATAATTACTGTACCCAAAGTAGTCTTTATTTTTTTACCGACTGGTCAGCAAAATAGCCACCTTGTTTTACCGACCACGAATTGTAAAACTCTAAACTGTCAATTTTATTCCCGCCGCCATTTTAGCTTCAGTAAAATCCGGGACTTTGAAAGTATCTTTAAGTATGTTTTATGTCTACAAATAAAAAATAAAATAAAAAATTAATTAATTTTATTTCAAACCAGCCATGTGCATAGTTGGAAACCATAAGATTGTCTTATCAAAGCATTGATTCTAGTCCAAATAGACTATTCTATTTGAATTCCTATGCTATGAATCACTGTAGTAATTATTATTTACACATAACGCAAAAGCAATCAATACATTTGATTCAAGTTTCTATGAATGTCATGGTAGTCTAGGATCAGAAATTGAAATAAGTAAGTAATGCAACCATGTTACATTCGATATATATCAATGGAGACGCAGGGTAATCTAGTCGTATTGAAGTAATTAGCGAAATTTCTAAACATGGTAATTTCAAAAAATCGTAACTCAAAAACGAAGACAAATACATGGCTGATTTTTTTATATGTTGTGTAAAAAAGCCTAAATTTTCAAAAACAAATATAAAATCGTGTTACGCACATTGTCTACAAACCATGAATGCCATAAAAAAAACAAATACAGTCAAAGTTCGTCTATACAAAACTCCAATTTTCAAAAAAAAAATATATTTTTTTTCTGAAAAGTATTTTTAATAAACTTTTATTTGATATGTTGATCATTCAAATCGGTTCAATGGTTCAAAAGTTATGATTTTTAAAAAAATTACATTTTTGGAAACAATAAAAATAAATCGATTTCTTGGACCACTCTAACAGGAAAATGGTCACCCAAATGAGAAAATAAAAAAATACGGGTCTAATATTTTTCGATAAGGAACAAAACTGCCAATTGTTACGAAATTCTGAGAACCACTATATCGTTTTGCTATGGAATAGCTGTATATGGTATATATATATATTTTTTGTAAGGATTTTAACTGTAGAACCGGTCATTCATCCCCCATATATATATACATATACAGCAATTCCATAGAAAAAAGTTATAGTGGGTCTCAGAATTTCATGAAAATTGGTATAGTTCTTCCTTATCAAAAAATATTAGACTCGTATTTTTTTATTGCGCCATTAGGGTGACCATTTCCGTGTTAGGGTGGTCCAAAAAATATTTTTTTTTCAAAAATGTCTTTTTTCAAAAATTTATAACTTCTGAACCTCTTGACCGATTTTTACGATTGACCCTTCAAATAAAAGATGTTTTAATGTAGTTTTAAGAAAAATTATGAAACACTCAGAGATATTTGATTTTGTAGGAAAAAATATGTTACAAATGCTTTTTTTTTTTGATTTTCACTGCGAGGGTCTTCAACAACTTCTGGTTTTAGTATTTTTAATTGAAAGATCATTTAATTTTACATAACATATCAAAAAATTAGCGATGTCGGAGAAGCAGTTTTGGAGATACAATTTTTTTTTTTAAATAAAAAATTATTGTTCCGGAATATATGCACCACACGTGCATGGAAACGATGAAGACGCAAGGTAGTTCACAATGCGTCTCCATCGAGTCACAGCAGCTGTGACTAATGAAATCTATGAGTAACTTACAAGCTGGGTGCAGCATTCAGTTCAGCCTGGAGGCTGTCCATAAACCACGTAGACCAATTTTTAAACATTGCAGATCCTACCTCCCCCCTCGTATACTTCACTAAAATTTTAAAATATTTTTTACCGAGCGTATACTGTGGCTGGACTCCCCTCCCCCATTGAAGTCTTCGTGGCTTTAAAACAGGCCCCAGTTTGACATTATTAATTTTGGTATTAAAATTCTGGGAGAAGTACTTAAATGCTACAAATAATGACGAGGTCGAAGAAAAATAAGTAAAACATGAAGCATTTATTTTCTTTAGTTACAATTTCACACATTTTTCTTCCGTTGAAAATGAATACCGTTTGACAATAATATACTTTTCGTTTTGAGGCTTAAAACTATGGAATGACTGTGTCCCCGAAATTTGGTTCACATGTATATAACGGTTTTTCAATTTTCTTTCCATTTTATTGTAATCGGATTCCGAAATAACTGATAGTGTATTTTTGAATCTGGCTTAGAAATAGCCCATGAGTAAAGTTCTTGGGCCGTTGTTATATGGTGGCCTTGCAAACTCGCTTTCGCAGCGTTTCGTTTTAATACTCCTCCCAAAGCATCACAAGGGCCCTTTCCATGACAAGTTGCGAAAAAATTCCACTCGGCAGCAATGCCAAAATCTTTTTGTATGTTGCATAAATTAAAAGCGGTCATCTTATTTTTATATTGGCTTCCTGATCCATCTGAGAAAAAGTAAATCTGTTGTAAGCTTGGCAATTTACATTTTATGAACGCTAGACAATGCGTAAGAAATAAACGAACTGCGACATGATTATGTTTAGTGAAATCAGCAATTGCAATAAAACTAGTAAATTTCAAATCGTTAGATTCTTCGTCTTTAAAATAAATAGCTCAAGGGTGAATAGTACATTGGGCGTTCGCCCAATGAAAGCCTTGAACTGCATCCTGCACAACGAAAGAATAATTCTCCGAAAAATCACAGATTATGATGCATTCTGTAGCTTTCAAATTGCTTTTGACGTGTTTCATGTAATTTGCCTGTTGCTCAGCTATAAAGTTATGCGGCAATAAATTGAATAATTTTTCTAAAAAAGTATCAATAAATTCCTGTGTGTCCATTTCAACTAAGTCTCTCTACTTGACGCCATTGTTTGAATTGTATTGATTCAACATGTCCGTTACTAAGAATAGTCATTAGTTCTGTGGCCAAAATTTGCGTTCCTGAACAATTTTTGCAACACTGCAGCCAGCATTGTTCACTTGGATTGTGACAAATTATTTTTTTAAACAAATCGTGATAGGAATCAACACCATCTGGGAGTGATTGTCTGCTTTGTAGTGTTTTAAAAATAAGTTTAACGTTCTGATGATATATACAAACGCATACGGTATGCGTGCCACTTGTCCCTGCCAAAATGCAGTGTTTCGGACGGTTACTGGCGAACATGGAAAATCCTATTTTAATATCAGGATATGTATTTTTAAAGATGGAGTACGCCTCCTGCAAGTTACACAAAACTAATCTTCTTTGTACGTAGATTTCGCCTTCATCATTTTTAGATATTAAATAATCTCTTTTCCCCGGACAAACACGACTTATATCGTCACTATTGTAAAAACCACGAACAAGAATTATCGTTGGTTCTCCTAATGAAGCTCTGCTTAACCTCTTTACAGTCACCGACATTATTCCTTTCTCTTGCTGCAGTGTTTTTGCTTGGTTGGCCATATGTTGGGAAACATTGAACTCCTTCATAATTCTATATGTAGACCAACTTTTGGGAAGTGTGGTTAAAATCCTGTATCGCTCATTGCAGTCTCTTGTTTCTTTAAATTTATCCTTAAGTTGTATAAGGAATTCATTTTCGTCCGACAAAGGTGCGTTGTAGGTGGTAACGATCGATTCAGAACTGGTTGTTTCCACTGATTCTGAAAATAAATATAAAAAATGATTGATTATTAGAAAAAAAATTATTTATTTTTTATTATTTACCTTGGCAGGGAAAAGGAATCATTCTGGACGGTCCCGCAACGGAAATTGATTCAATGCTGGTTGCTTCGATGGACTCTGAAAAATGATTGCAAAAAAGAAGAGTTTAAGTTAGTAGTTAGAAGAAAAGAATTGAAATTTAAAGAAGAATCACATGAATTTTCCAATAACGTACCTGCAGCAGCGATTCTGGATGGTCCTGCAACCGCTTCTTCGGTCACGGCATCATTGGGTTTATATAGTTTGTGGTAGCATCGTTGACAAATGAAGGAGCTACTCTCATCTATTTTAATCTTTTTTTCCACTGCATAATCGTACAATTTATTGGTCATTTTTCTGGCACATGAACTCAACATCCAAACATCACACATTGAACACTTACGTTTCATTTTTAGATATTCTTCAATTCAACTGTTCTAGTAGGAAACTTTGATTTCTAACTGATCATTTCTTTCATAACATTCGTTGTTTTATGTGAAGCATTATATCGTACCTACGAGTGAGTGATATACCTACGAGTCTAAGCTGTAACTCATAGGTATATAACCTGTTCGTAAGCAATGACGTCACTTCAAACAGCTGTTTCAGGTAAATAGATGAATATTGCGAATAAATACAAACACCACCAAACATTTCCAAATGTCACTAACACCGCGAAGCCTATTGGGCTGGAGCTTATGTAAAGTCATTGCCTACGAACGAGTGATATATACCTATGAGGTACAGCTTGGACTCTTAGGTACTGATGCAACTGCAAAAAAATTTTTGGCATTGCTGCCGTGTGGCATTTTTTCGCAACTTGTCATGCAAAAGGCCCTATGGGAGGAGTATTGAAACGAAACGCTTTAAAATTTGAGTATACGAAGGGAAAGGTAGGATCTGCAATGTTTAAAACTTGGTCTACGTGGTTTATGGACGGCCCGCAGGTTGAACTGAATGTTACACCCAGCTTGTAAGTTACTCATAGATTTCATTAGTCACAGTTGCTGTGACTCGATGGAGACGCATTGTGAACTACCTTGCGTCTTCATCGTTTCCATGCACGTGTGGTGCATATATTGCGGAACAATAATTTTTTATTTAAAAAAAATTTTATCTCCAAAACTGCTTCTCCGACATCGCTAATTTTTTGATATGTTATGTAAAATTAAATGATCTTTCAATTAAAAATACTAAAATCAGAAGTTGTTGAAGACCCTCGCAGTAAAAATCAAGAAAAAGCATTTGTAACATATTTTTTTCCTACAAAATCAAATATCTCTGAGTGTTTCATAATTTTTCTTAAAACTACATTAAAACATCTTTCATTCGAAGGGTCAATCGTAAAAATCGGTCAAGAGGTTCAAAAGTTATAAATTTTTGAAAAAAAGACATTTTTGAAAAAAAATGATTTTTTGGACCACCCTAACACGGAAATGGTCACCCTAATGGCGCAATAAAAAAATACAAGTCTAATATTTTTTGATAAGGAAGAACTATACCAATTTTCATGAAATTCTGAGACCCACTATAACTTTTTTCTATGGAATTGCTGTATATGTATATATATATATATAAGTTACAAGTCAACGCGAATCGAAGATGTTTTTAAAAAGAACTACTAACTATTTAAGTGAACATGGGAAAGGAACTATTGAGACTCTACTTTATTTCCAGAAAATGTCCTTTTATAACAGCAGCAGCTATGTCGATGATTTCTACGTCGTGTTGTTCGCCAATTCTTGATAACTCCCTCTGTCGTTTGTAGAATGTTGTTTACGCATGTTTACTACGTCGTCCGCTGGGTGTTATCTAAATGCGTGGGTGGTTTATGCTGAGTTGACTTATGCTACATCCATGTGAATCGCACAAAGCATCGGTTAGTGCGTAGTCGGTGTTTATCGTGACTGTGACCTTGGTTTGTTTACAAGAACAATCTTAGGCAATGGCTTGGTTGTAACTACTCCCCTCCGTAAAGTCGAAACGTCCCGGATCGATAAGGATGTTGTTTCCTTTGCTGGTAATTGAGGTAACAGGTTTTCTCCAGTTTTGAATGAATGGCCAATTGTTGATTCATCATTTGATTTTGATGATATTTGTTCTCTGTGAAAATTTATGTTGATACTTCTGGATTTGAACATGTACCAAATAATTAGGGATATGGTACCCAGAATACTAAATACCGACAAACTGATTGTAGAATAACTATGAATTTTATAGTTTGTTGATAGTGTTTCCAGACGGTTCCTGTTCAGTATATGCAGATCCTCAATGTGGTGTTCTGAAATCTGTTTTTTGATTTCTAGACCATCTAATGGAATTATCAGTGGTATGTCTTGTTTTATAATTTCGGTATTTTCAAATGTTCTACTATCCAAAGTAATACTACAATTACGATATTCTATTAGAAATGAACCAGATAAACTTCGGTTCGTAATTCCGCAATTGGATTTAATTTTCACAGGTGTTTTTGATTTTACCATTATGTGGTATGTTGTTGATTGCTTGATTTCTTTTTTATAGATGAGTTCTTTGAACATACATTTTCCAGTAATACCTCGAAGTAATTTTGGGAAGCAGGGATCTTTACTATAATCCAATAGATCGTCTTTCTGATTGCATATCCTATTGCCTTCAATTTTCCGACATTCCTTTACAATGAAATATGTGTTGTTGTCGTTGATCATAGCTGTGCTTGTTGGTAACTGTATTATTTTATCTCCAACTGGTAGTGAATCCAAGATCAAATGTTTATACGTACAATTTTCAAGTGAAGGAATCTTAATAACAAATACTAATTCAGATACATTATAAAATGCTGATATTTCCAAATAATCATATACCTGTTCAAAGTTATTGATAACTATTCCCTTTTCTTCTTATCTTTCAATAGTGAATTCTAACTCATCAGGGTGAAGTATATGCTTTGATATTATATTAAGCTTTGCTAAATGGATAGACTCTGCCATATCTTTAAAATGAGAGATTAGATGATCAATTTTTATATTTACACTAATTATTCCTTCTAATATTTCAATTTGATTTTCCAATGTATTACCTGATTGAACATTTTTAAGGTATCCTATAATAAGTGATTGTTGGTAATCTATTTGTTTTATCATTTTATTTATTCTATCCTGTATGTCAAAATTAATTTTTCGTTGTTCATTATTTTCTATAACAAGATGGTTATTTTGATTTGTAAGATCATCTAAGTCTCTAGAAATTTCAATGTAGTCATCATTATCCATGTTTCCTGTGAGAAATTTTATTCCACTGCCTACAAAATTCATCAATCCTCGTTTTTGTCGTGTCTTCATTTGAAGACCAAAATAAAGATTCTGAAGATTATTAAGTTTTGCAGATAATATTTCATTCAATTCCGTAAAATTTCCAATTGTTCTTAGTCCTTTTGTTATGACTTTAAGCTTCATGAAAGTTGGTTCGTATTGATTGAAGTCAATGGTATGATAGATTCTATGTTCTCCCACTTTCAAGAAACTATCGCCCGCTGATATAATCAATAGTCCTGGGTTTTGATTTAGATCCATGATTTGTATACTGCAATGTGCTGCTGTAATTATCGATACCAAAAGTAGTAAAAGCATTGCCATGATGTAAATCCTAGAATGATGAAAATAGATTAGAATGTTGAAACTTATTTTCTTATACGCTTCATTTTTGCTTTATGCAATTTTCTTTTTTTTTACATCCTTATATGATTGAATTCTATCAGATGAAACTTTAACATTTTCGAACCATTCTTTAGTTTTTGCTTTGATTCCTTGTCGTCTATTATAAACTGTTTGTTCTTTTTCCAACATAGTAGGATCTTCTCTTTGGCTATTTCTATATTGATTTTGCTTTTGTTGCGTATCAGTGATTTTCGTAATAGTTTCTTCGTAAATTTTATCACGATACTCTAGAAGTTTGGCACGATCAAGTGGTCTTTCCTCTCCTTCTTTAATTCCATAAAATACTTCACGTGGTTTCAAATTGGTTGAAGTATGTATAGCATTATTATACAAGTTACAGGCTATTAAAAACATTTCTTTACTTGAAATATTTTCATATTTGTGTTTATTGCACCTATATATCTCACTTAGAGTGGAATGAAACCGTTCTACAATTCCATTCATTTCACTATAATTAGTGGGCGTAAAATATTGATCAATAGAAAGGTTATTCAACATGTCGCGAATTTCTATTGATTTAAAGGCTGGCTCATTATCAGTTATTATGAGTTTAGGTGACCCATATTGAGATATGAATTTAATAATAGCCTTTCTGATATCTATTGTTGTTCTGGATTTTATGGGTATTAAAAATCCGAATCTTGACAACTTGTCTGCAATTGATAGAAACAAATTTGGTTTTGAGATAAACATATCAACATGAATAATATCAAGGGGTTGTTTTGGAATTGGGGTTTCTACTAATTTTATTTTGTATGGTTTTCTATCGTACTTCATCTTGTTACAGATTCTACAAAGTATAATATATTTCCGAATCTTATTTTTCATTTTGGGAAAAAAAAATCTTTGTCTTATTTCATTAAGATTTTCTATAATACCTCTATGTGAAGTTTCATGTGTGTTTTCGATTAAGGAGTCTTGTTCTACTTCGGTTCGTACGTCTATAAGAATGATTTGTGATATCTTTACTTTAAAAGCACGACATCGATTAAAATAATTCTTATAAACAATTTGAATACTATTGATCAAACTTTCAGGGCAAAGTATGCAGTTGGTGCGTCTTAAGTCCATAAAGTCTTTAAACATTTTGATTAAAAATGGCACACCAAAAGCAAGCTTAGTTATGGCTCGCCTATAAATTTTTGGAAATATTTCTTCATAAATATTACTTTCTTCATTTCCAATTTTTAAAATGATTTGGTTACTGAAATAGTTAATATACTGTACATGGAATTAATTCTGAATCATCTGTATCTGCCGAATGTATTGTAGTGTTGTCTGTAGATACTTCGTCATTGATATTATTCTCATGAAAAGCTCTAGATAATCCATCAGCTACCGTATTCTGTTTTCCAGATTCGGTTCTTTCAAATTTAGACTATACGTAAGTGGTTTATGATCAGTGTATAAAGTAAATTTTCGTCCATACAGGTATGGTCGGAAATGTTTGCATCCCCACACAATCGCTAAAAGTTCTTTTTCGATTGTGGAATAATTTTCTTCAGACTTATTTAGTGTTCTTGATGCGAAGGCTATTGGTTTATCTTTACCTAAGGGACCTTGAGACAAGACTGCACCTATTGCATGATTAGATGCATCTGAGGTAAGTATAAATGGTTTAGAAAAATCAGGATATTGTAGTATGTCACTACTAGTAAGAATAGATTTACATTTTTGAAAGGCTTTTACAAAATCTTCGGAATGAGTTATTGTTTCGCCTTTTCGAAGTGAATTTGTTAAAGGTTTTGCAATTTTCGCAAAATCTTTAATAAATTTTCGGTAATAGCCTATAATTCCTAGGAAGCTACGGAGTTCCCGTTCTGTTTTAGGCAATTTTTAATAATTGCAATTTTGTCAGGATTTGGTTTAACACCATCAGTTGACACAATGTGTCCTAAGAAAGCTACTTCTTTGCACAAAAATTCACATTTATTTAATTGTACTTGCAAATTATGCACAG
The DNA here is from genome assembly GCF_037179485.1 of Ochlerotatus camptorhynchus. Lineage (NCBI taxonomy): Eukaryota > Metazoa > Arthropoda > Insecta > Diptera > Culicidae > Ochlerotatus > Ochlerotatus camptorhynchus. Next base: position 83,643 of record NW_027040937.1, on the reverse strand, counting down.
ACAATGTCTTAAAAATTTTCCGTAAGTTATCTAGATGCTCTTGTAAGCTAGAGGAAAACACAATAATATCGTCCATGTAAATAAAACATATTACACCGATATGTTCGCGTAAGATATTATCCATTACTCGTTGAAATGTGGACGGTGCATTTTTAAGACCAAATGGCATCCTTAAGAATTCGTAGTGCCCATTTTCCACATTAAAGGCTGTTTTGGAAATATCTGATTTCTCAACTTCAATTTGGTGAAAGCCAGAGGCTAAGTCTAGCGTTGTAAAATAGTTGCATCTTCCAAGCTTATCTAAAATATCAGATATATTTGGAATAGGATATCTGTCCTGAATTGTCTTATCATTTAGTTTACGATAATCAATTACTAATCTCCATTTCTTTTCACCAGATGCGTCTATTTTCTTTGGCACGATCCAAACAGGTGATGTCCAAGGGCTTATTGAATGTCTAATAATACCCTGATCTAACATTTGGGAGATTTGTTTCTGCACTTCTTCTCTGTGACAAAAAGGATAACGATATGATTTACAATAAATTGGTAAATCATCTTTTGTTTTTTATACCATGCTTAATAGCATTAGTAAAAGTTAATTTTTTCTCCATCTAACAAAAATATATCTTGATAGTCTGCAATTATTTTCAATAATTTATGTCTCTCTTCTGTGTTGAGATGATTCATTCTTAGTTGATTAAATAATTGCCGATTAATTGGTCTGACAAGATTTGGAGGAGATTGAGCTTCAAAATTATTTATCTCAAAATTAAATGGTTTGAGAATGTTAACTTGTGCGGGTTCATTCAGGGAATTAGTTACCGCTAACCGCTTGTTACCGCTATGTATAAAAACAGAATGAAAAATGTTAGTATCTTGTGATACTAAAAAGTCTCCATTTTCAATATTAACTGGAAAATTAATAAATTTGGTTTCATTAGCATTCACCTGAAATTGTGTAAAACAAGGATACTTACGTGACATTTTAATGCATCCAAACGGAAGTTGCAATTCATTAGTAGCTGTAATGATATTGGCTTTTAGAATCTGTAATGTTTCATATCCAATCAATCCATCAAAGAATGGATGAAAGTCAAAAACATAAAATTCAAATTTTCGTGTTTTAGGAATTTGAATAAATGGATTAAATTCTACAAATTGGTTTATGGAATGAGTCCCATTTATATTATGAACTTTGAATGGGTTAGTAAATCTACATTTCTCAATATTCACATGTTTGGAACTGATATAATTCTTGTTAGCTCCTGTGTCTATGAGAAATTTCAATAGACCTTTAGATGTACTAATCTCAATATAAGGAATAAAATTGTTTAGGTCGGAGCCCCATCTTTCGCCGGTTGACGAAAATTTAGGTCATCAACTTGGAAAGGATTAGTATCATTATTTTGAGTTTCTTGAATTTGGATAGAACCCTCACTTGATGTTCCTGAGTTACAGTTATTTAAGTCAATATATTCAGAATATTCTACGTATTCTAAATCATTTGGATTATCCATCATTTGGTAAGAGTAATGCTCACTATTATCTAAGTATGGTTCATGAATTTGATAATTTGGTCTGTTCATGTAATTCACCTGCCTAGTCCGGATAGAAGGATCAACTTCCATTGGCGTTGGCTTAGGTTGTGGAGCAGAAGCATTTCTATGAAACATGTTAGTTGCATAAGGGTTGCTTTGATTTTGTGGATGAAATTGGAATGGTCTTTGTGGTTGATTTGTTTGGAATGGCCGTTGTGCAGAATTATATTGGAATGGCCGTTGTGCAGAATTATACTGGAATGGTCGTTGAGTTGGATGGAATGGACTTTGTCGTTGTACTGGATTAAACTGAAAGGGTCGTTGGTGTTGTGGAAAATATGCTCTGGGTTGATACGATTGAAACTGTTTTGGCATTAACATCGGTTTTGGGGGTAATGGAGCTGGATGATAAATGTTTGGTGCTGATTGGAATGGATTCTTAACGTAATTATAGTTGTCTTCTTCAAGACAAAGTCTTAATGCTTCTTTTAATGTTTTGGGTGCTTGGGCTCTTATGATTGGGCCAAGAGGTTCTTTGAGTCCTGAAAGAAAAAACACTTTCAATCCTAGATCTTGATAGAACTGTTTCTTTGCAATAACAACAACACTCACCTGTTCATTTAAATGTAATAAATTTATTAATAAAGAAATAAAATGTGAAACATCCCGGTAAAAATCTTGAATGGATTCGCCTTGTCTTAACTTAAATAGATCTCGTGTAAGAGATACTTCGTCTCTCTTGTCACTAAAGTGAGTTATTAAAGTAATTTTTATATCTTCCCAATTTGTTTCCGTACCGTATAGTTCTAATGCTGCATCCGCTTCTTGTGTTATTTTAGAACGAATAGCACGCATCCACACATCAAAAGCTGGTGTTCCTTGAGCACGTCGCAAGGTAGGCATTAACTTATCAACAGATTTAATAAATGAATGTAATTTAACAGGATCTCCTGTGAAGCATGGAAAATCCCTCAAAATCTGTGGGGTTTGTAAACCCTTTAAAATTGAATCAATATCATTATTACCAACTTGATTTCTTTCTCTTAAGCGACCAAGTTCTATGTTGCGATCGTCAAGTTGCAACAGAGCGTCATCAAGTTGTTGTCGCAATTGCACATCTTCGGCAAGTTGTGCTTGTAATTCTATAACGTGTCTATTTTGCTCACGAATTTGGGAAGCGGCTTCGTCAAGTTGGGCTTGAAGAGCCTCATTTTCAGCCATAACTAGATCTCTATTTCCATCAAACCTTGCCATTTTAAAAACTTTTTCACACTTACACTAACACTTTCTAAAAAATATTTCTTTTCTTATCTTTTGAAAATAGCACAATTGCACTTGCTTTGATTTTCACTTTATATTCACTTTATTTTAAATATTAATTAATCCTAGAATTAAACTTACCACAATTCCAACTAGGTTGAACTTCGATGTTCGCTCGTCGTACTTCCTTTTTGGTTGTGGGGTAGTCGGACCTTCGATATTCGTTCGTAATGTCCTCGCAGTGTCCAGGTGAAGAATCGCTTCTCACTGATCAACGATGTTCGTTCGCTGACGGATGAATCCGGAAAACTGACTATCACTGAATCACTTGCAATATCCTACCGACTGCGCCAGTTACAAGTCAAGGCGAATCGAAGATGTTTTTAAAAAGAACTACTAACTATTCAAGTGAACATGGGAAAGCAACTATTGAGACTCTACTTTATTTCCAGAAAATTTCCTTTTATAACAGCAGCAGCTATGTCGATGATTTCTACGTCGTGTTGTTCGCCAATTCTTGATAACTGATATCAGTCCGCATCGTGCTCTCTTGCCGTGCGGATCTATTTGCTTTTTGCTGAAGGAAGTGTTACTAACCTAAAGCTACAACAAATTTAAACAGCACTTTTCAGTGCTCAACCTGTAAAATTTCTACCTTGTTCAACTTTATTCCTCTTCGATCCTTGTTTGGACCCTACCCGAGGTAATCCTTCTTGGATATCGATTTGGAAAATTCCTCTTCGATCCTTCAGATTCTTATAGTAATCTGCTTGGAAGTCGATTTGGATAAAAATTTACTGCCGCCATGGCGCCTAAACGCAAAAGAAAGGGGCAAACTCTTGACCCCCCTTCTGAAGAAATTAATTTGAGTAATCAATTTGATTTGCTCACGGATGATGAGAATGATCCATCATTCAAGAAAAATTCTAGTAAACTTTCCCGGCTTAATGCCAAGAAGGAAAAGATTCCCCCTATTGTGATAACCACTTCCGATTTCCATGCTCTTCGCATGGAACTTTTGAACTTCGTGAAAGTTAAGTTTTCTCTACAAATTGGACGTCGGGGTGAATGCCGTATATTGGCTGAAACCTTGGACGGATTTAAATGTCTTCTCAAGTATCTTACTGAGAAGAAGCACAAATTTTTTACTTACGACACCAAAACTGAACGTGTGTTCAAGGTTGTCATGAAAGGACTGCCCAGTGGTGAATCCCTGGATCAGATCAAAGATGAACTGGCAAAATTACTTGGAGTTGTGCCACTCCAAGTAATCAAAATGAAAATGAAATCCCGTCCTGGCGATTCGCGCAACGGGATTTCTAATGATTTTTATTTAGTTCACTTCAAGTCTAGTGAACTAAACAACCTTAAGGCCTTAGAAAAAGCTAGCCTTATGCTCCATGTCCGAGTGAAGTGGGAACACTTCAGGAAGACTGGAGGAAATTTCCAAAACCTCACTCAGTGCCGTAAGTGCCAGGGATGGGGTCACGGATCTAAAAATTGCTACATGCCAGCTAAATGCATGAATTGTGGTGATTTCTCTCACGCAAAGGACGACTGTCCTGTGAAGGAAGATCCTAAGAAATTTAAATGTTCAAATTGTGGTGAAAACCACAAATCCAATTTTTGGGAATGTAAGACTCGCAAAGCGATCCTACAATCTCGTTCTAACCGACAGGTAAGAAACGCTCCACGTTTCCGATCAGGTACAAATTCCTCTGCTGTTAACAACGGTCAGCGAGGAACAAATTCTACATTCGTACCCGTAGGTACAAATATCACCCCTGCTTCAAATTTTTCATCTGTACCTACTCCCCTCGCTGCTAACAATGTTCAACGAGTTAATGGAGCTACCTATGCTGCTATTGCAGCGGGTAGAAATCAAAATGCTAACCAAAGTAATTCTAACGGAAATTTTGACAATTTTGACTTAGGAAGCATTACTGCCCCTAAAATGGAATTTTTACAGAAATCATTAATTGACATGATTTCAGATATGCTTAAATCTAACTCCATGTTTGATGCTATTCAAACTGGAGTAAAATTTGCAAATAATATTGTCATGACTTTAAAATTCAGTAATAGATTTTAAAGCATTAAACATTTTAAATTGGAATGCTCGATCTCTTAAAGATAATGAAGACGAGCTATTCAACTTTTTGAGAGTTCATAACGTGCATATTGCCGTTATAACTGAAACGTTCCTTAAACCTGACCATAAGGTTAAGAAGGACGCAAATTACTTGATTTATAGAAATGATCGTCTTGATGGACCCTGTGGTGGCGTTGCCATCATTATTCAAAGACGAATCAAACATAAAATTCTTTCTTCATTTGAAACCAAAGTTTTTGAAACTTTGGGAGTTTCTGTTGAAACAAAATTTGGACAACTTACGTTTATAGCTGCCTATTTGCCATTCCAATGCGTAGGCCAGAAAAAGAATTTTCTCAAGGGTGACCTCCAGAAACTTACCCGTCATAGGTCTAAATTCTTCATTATTGGTGATTTTAATGCAAAACACCGCTCATGGAATAATGCTCAAAGCAATTCCAATGGTAATATTCTGTTTGATGATTGTTCTGCAGGTTATTACACTATTCAATATCCAAACAGCCCAACATGCTTTTCTTCTGCAAGAAATCCCTCCACTATTGATTTGGTCTTAACTGATTCATGTCAACTTTGTATCCAACTGGTTACCCATGCTGACTTCGGTTCTGATCACCTTCCAGTAACTTTTGAAATATCCCAAGAAATAATTTGTAATCCCAACAGCTCTACTTTCAATTACCATAGAGCTGATTGGGAGCAATATCGTACATTTATGGTATATAACTTCGATCCAAACATTCCTTTGCAAACCAAAGATGAAATTAATTATGCTCTTGAATCTCTGACTACTTCTATAGTTGAAGCGCCTCAGTACCAAAATGCGAGGTTAAATTCGATTCAATTATAATAGACGACGATCTTCAGCTCTTGATCCGTCTTAAAAATGTCCGTAGGAGACAATATCAAAGAACACGCGATCCTGCCATGAAGGTTTTCTGGCGGGATTTGCAAAAACAAATTAAAAAGCGATTCTCTGCCCTGAGGAACAAAACTTTTGAAAATAATGTTTCTAAATTAGACCCGAGTTCCAAACCCTTTTGGAAACTTACAAAAATTTTGAAAAAACCTCAAAAGCCTATTCCAGCGCTTAAAGAAGGTGGTAAAATTTTGATCACAAATTTGGAAAAAGCTCAGAAACTTGCTAAGCAATTCGAGAATTCCCATAATTTCAGTTTGCGTCTTACTAGTCCTATTGAGAATCAGGTTGCTCGGGATTTTCTGAATATTTTCTCTCGGGAAAATATTTTTGATGATTCCTGGGGGACTGATTTGGACGAAGTAAGGTCTATAACTAAAAAGTTTCAAAATATGAAAGCTCCAGGTGATGATGGAATTTTCTATATCCTCATCAAAAAAACTCCCAGAGAGTACCTTGTCTTTCTTGGTAAAATTATTTAACAGATGTTTCCATTTGGCATACTTTCCTGATAAATGGAAAAATGCAAAAGTTGTTCCAATTTTGAAGCCGGATAAAAATCCAGCTGAAGCTTCTAGCTACCGTCCAATAAGTTTGCTTTCTTCAATAAGTAAACTTTTTGAAAAGATAATTTTGAATAGAATGATGCTTCACATCAATACGAACTCAATTTTTACAGATGAGCAGTTTGGATTTCGCCATGGGCATTCAACTACTCATCAACTCTTAAGAGTTACCAATTTAATTCGTTCAAACACATCGGAAGGCCACTCAACTGGAGTTGCTCTTCTAGACATAGAAAAAGCATTCGACAGTGTTTGGCATGAAGGTTTGATGGCTAAATTGAAAAAGTTTAATTTTCCACTTTATATTATGAAATTAGTTCAAAATTATTTAACTGACAGAACTCTGCAGGTAAATTATCAAAATTCCAAATCTAATCGACTACCTGTTAGAGCAGGAGTTCCTCAGGGTAGCATTCTTGGGCCTATATTGTATAACATTTTCACTTCGGACCTCCCTGATTTGCCTCAGGGTTGCCACAAATCTTTGTTCGCTGATGACACAGGCATTTCCGCTAAAGGAAGAAGTATTCGTGCAGACTGCAGAAAAGTTTAGATATTTTCTCTTCTTATTTACAAAAATGGAAGATTTCTCCCAACGCTTCCAAAACTCAACTTATAATATTTCCACACAAGCCTAGAGCTTCGTTTTTGAAACCTTGTAGTAGTCACATAGTCACTATGAACGGAGTTCCAATTTCCTGGTCAAACCAAGTGAAATATCTTGGATTAATACTTGACCAAAAATTAACTTTTAAAGATCACATTGAGGGCATTCAAGCTAAATGTAACAAATATATTAAATGTTTGTATCCTCTTATAAACAGGAAATCCAAACTTTGCCTAACGAATAAACTTCTAATCTTTAAACAAGTTTTTAGACCGGCCATGCTTTACGCTGTGCCAATATGGTCTTGTTGTTGCACTACCAGGAAAAAATCACTTCAAAGGATTCAGAACAAAGTTCTGAAAATGATTTTGAAGTTGCCTCCCTGGTACAATACTACCGAAGTACATAGAATTTCGAATGTTGAGACTTTAGCACAAATGTCCAACAAAATAATTAATAATTTCCGGCAAAAATCGTTGCAATCCTCAATTGCAACGATTAATTCCCTTTATACTTAGATAAGATTTAGTTTTAGTTTTTAGTTTTAAGATATCAATTGTTATACTGACATGCAGGTTAAAAAACCTGTTTAAAATACTTAATTGCCAAGACATGAACAACGTAAAAACACTTAGATATATATCATAACAATTAAGGCTGGTACGTTACTGCAGTAACTGGAGCACCTAGGTTAAAAATGAAATGTAATTTATTTTGAATTTGGAACAAATAAAGAGTTAAAAAAAAAAAAAAAAAATTGATAACTGATCTCATATTGAAATTAATATAAATGGATCGATCTACGATATTGTAGGAGTTTACAGACCTCCATCGTTCGATTTCAATCAATTTCATAATGAGCTGGAGAGTTTGTTGTCAACTCAGGGTTCACGTCCGCTTTTCATTGTCGGTGACATGAATATTCCAATAAATTTAATTAATAATAATATTGTTTGTCGTTATACAAGTTTATTGGAATCATATGATTATATTTGTTCGAATACATATACAACTCGACCAGTTAGTAATAACATTTTAGACCATGGACGAAAAGAGGATATTGCTTGTACAAAAAATGATACAATTTTTTCGGATATCAGTGATCACTTAGTAATTGTTTCATCCTTCAGAATAAGCAATCCAAAAGAACATGTCGTGTTAACAAAAAAATGTAGATAACTACAAACTTAATCAACTCTTTACTGGTTTTTTAAATGGTTTCGTTTGCTCCGAAGATGTCAATGAATCCATTATCGCTATAAAAACGGCTTATAATGATATATTAGCACAATGTACCAAGTCGATAACTGAACGAGTGAATGTTAAAACTAAACATTGTCCTTGGCTTAACTACGTGGCAATGGATAAAACTTAAAAACAAATATTTGAAAAAAGTAAAGAAAAATCCTTATAATGATCATCTGAAAGAAATGTTGAAACATATAACTAAAAAGACTGATATTGCTAAAAAAAGATGTAAAAATGATTATTTCATTAAATTATTTGAGGACACAAGTAGTGCCAAGGTTTGGAAAAACTTAAATGGAATATTGGGAAGGAAAAAACATGCTCCAAATATTGAACTTCAATATGATGGACATAAAACATCAAATTGTTCAGAAATTTGTGAAATGTTTAACCAATTCTTCTCAAACATTGGAGCTAATCTTGCTAGAAGTATTCGAAAAAATTACTTAAATCCTTTGAGTACTGTAAGTCACCTAGAGCATACTATTTTTCTCAAACCTACTGATGTAATTGAGGTTTCTTCCTTGATTAATAATCTAAATACTAAAAAAAGCTGTGGCCCTGATAATCTTCCAGCAAGTATCATCAAACATAACCTCAATGAGTTTGCAAAAATTTTTACTCGACTTTTCAATTGTATACTGAGACAAGAGAAGTATCCAGATTGTCTCAAAGTAGCAAGAGTGGTGCCTATTTTTAAAGCCGGCGATGTGTCTGATCCTTGTAATTATCGTCCTATTTCCACACTGTCTGTAATAAATAAACTTTTCGAAAAATTACTAGTAAATAGACTTGTCAATTTCTTGAACAAATTTAATGTTTTGTATAAATTTCAATATGGGTTTCGGAAAGGATGTAGTACTTCAACAGCAATAGTCGAGCTAGTTGATTTTTTACTGAATAAAATTGATAATAAATGTATCGTAGGAGGCCTCTTTATTGACCTAAAAAAAGCATTTGATACCCTGAATCACAATATTTTACTGAAAAAATTAGAAAGCTATGGGATACGTGGATTGGCTAATGACATTATACGTAGTTATTTGAGTGATAGGAAACAGTTTGTGGTATATAAAGAAGCACAGAGCTCTCTCCGATCAGTAAATATAGGGGTTCCACAAGGTAGTAATATCGGGCCTCTCTTATTTCTTATCTATATAAACGATATAGGAAATTTACCTCTTAAGGGAATAGCTGAATTATTTGCTGACGATACAGCACTTTTTTACCCAAATCAGGATACTGCATCTATCGTTTCCTGCATAAACGATGATTTACAGGTACTCATGAGATACTTTGATACTAACTTACTTTCGTTAAACTTATAAAAGACTAAATATATGGTGTTCCACTCACCGAGGAAAAAAAATTCTCAACACAACAGTCCGTCAATTGGGTCTAACGTAATAGAGAAAGTATCAAGTTTTAAATATTTGGGCTTGGTATTAGATCCTACGCTCTCTTGGGGGGATCATATAGAACATGTACAACGCAAAGTATCATCTCTATGTGGCCTAATGTATCGTGTTAGTAAATTTGTGCCTAGGAACGCACTTCTAACTTTTTATCATGGCTGTATTCATTCTCATCTGCAGTACTTAATCATCGTTTGGGGACATGCTTGCAAGGCTAAACTAAAAAACTTGCAAGTATTGCAAAATAGGTGCATAAAAATTATCTATCACCTTCCACAATTGTTTTCCACTCTTCAACTCTACGCAAATAATTCGCACAGTATTCTCCCGTTACGCGGTTTGTGCAAGTTACAGTCTTGTTTGTTTATATATGATTCGCTAAAAAAATCCCAACATGCATCGTAACCTCATTTTACCGATCACAAATCATGATCATAACACTCGGTATGCGAATAACCTAATACGCTCGAGAGCATTCACATGCCTCGGTCAAATACGAATTTCTTTTTATGGTCTTTTATGGTTCTTTTTATGGTGACTGTAAAAGTTAATTTTTTCTCCATCTAACAAAAATATATCTTGATAGTCTGCAATTATTTTCAATAATTTATGTCTCTCTTCTGTGTTGAGATGATTCATTCTTAGTTGATTAAATAATTGCCGATTAATTGGTCTGACAAGATTTGGAGGAGATTGAGCTTCAAAATTATTTATCTCAAAATTAAATGGTTTGAGAATGTTAACTTGTGCGGGTTCATTCAGGGAATTAGTTACCGCTAAATAAGCATGATTGTCTACCGCATTATACAATCCAGAATGTATAAAAACAGAATGAAAAATGTTAGTATCTTGTGATACTAAAAAGTCTCCATTTTCAATATTAACTGGAAAATTAATAAATTTGGTTTCATTAGCATTCACCTGAAATTGTGTAAAACAAGGATACTTACGTGACATTTTAATGCATCCAAACGGAAGTTGCAATTCATTAGTAGCTGTAATGATATTGGCTTTTAGAATCTGTAATGTTTCATATCCAATCAATCCATCAAAGAATGGATGAAAGTCAAAAACATAAAATTCAAATTTTCGTGTTTTAGGAATTTGAATAAATGGATTAAATTCTACAAATTGGTTTATGGAATGAGTCCCATTTATATTATGAACTTTGAATGGGTTAGTAAATCTACATTTCTCAATATTCACATGTTTGGAACTGATATAATTCTTGTTAGCTCCTGTGTCTATGAGAAATTTCAATAGACCTTTAGATGTACTAATCTCAATATAAGGAATAAAATTGTTTAGGTCGGAGCCCCATCTTTCGCCGGTTGACGAAAATTTAGGTCATCAACTTGGAAAGGATTAGTATCATTATTTTGAGTTTCTTGAATTTGGATAGAACCCTCACTTGATGTTCCTGAGTTACAGTTATTTAAGTCAATATATTCAGGATATTCTACGTATTCTAAATCATTTGGATTATCCATCATTTGGTAAGAGTAATGCTCACTATTATCTAAGTATGGTTCATGAATTTGATAATTTGGTCTGTTCATGTAATTCACCTGCCTAGTCCGGATAGAAGGATCAACTTCCATTGGCGTTGGCTTAGGTTGTGGAGCAGAAGCATTTCTATGAAACATGTTAGTTGCATAAGGGTTGCTTTGATTTTGTGGATGAAATTGGAATGGTCTTTGTGGTTGATTTGTTTGGAATGGCCGTTGTGCAGAATTATATTGGAATGGCCGTTGTGCAGAATTATACTGGAATGGTCGTTGAGTTGGATGGAATGGACTTTGTCGTTGTACTGGATTAAACTGAAAGGGTCGTTGGTGTTGTGGAAAATATGCTCTGGGTTGATACGATTGAAACTGTTTTGGCATTAACATCGGTTTTGGGGGTAATGGAGCTGGATGATAAATGTTTGGTGCTGATTGGAATGGATTCTTAACGTAATTATAGTTGTCTTCTTCAAGACAAAGTCTTAATGCTTCTTTTAATGTTTTGGGTGCTTGGGCTCTTATGATTGGGCCAAGAGGTTCTTTGAGTCCTGAAAGATACACTTTCAATCCTAGATCTTGATAGAACTGTTTCTTTGCAATAACAACAACACTCACCTGTTCATTTAAATGTAATAAATTTATTAATAAAGAAATAAAATGTGAAACATCCCGGTAAAAATCTTGAATGGATTCGCCTTGTCTTAACTTAAATAGATCTCGTGTAAGAGATACTTCGTCTCTCTTGTCACTAAAGTGAGTTATTAAAGTAATTTTTATATCTTCCCAATTTGTTTCCGTACCGTATAGTTCTAATGCTGCATCCGCTTCTTGTGTTATTTTAGAACGAATAGCACGCATCCACACATCAAAAGCTGGTGTTCCTTGAGCACGTCGCAAGGTAGGCATTAACTTATCAACAGATTTAATAAATGAATGTAATTTAACAGGATCTCCTGTGAAGCATGGAAAATCCCTCAAAATCTGTGGGGTTTGTAAACCCTTTAAAATTGAATCAATATCATTATTACCAACTTGATTTCTTTCTCTTAAGCGACCAAGTTCTATGTTGCGATCGTCAAGTTGCAACAGAGCGTCATCAAGTTGTTGTCGCAATTGCACATCTTCGGCAAGTTGTGCTTGTAATTCTATAACGTGTCTATTTTGCTCACGAATTTGGGAAGCGGCTTCGTCAAGTTGGGCTTGAAGAGCCTCATTTTCAGCCATAACTAGATCTCTATTTCCATCAAACCTTGCCATTTTAAAAACTTTTTCACACTTACACTAACACTTTCTAAAAAATATTTCTTTTCTTATCTTTTGAAAATAGCACAATTGCACTTGCTTTGATTTTCACTTTATATTCACTTTATTTTAAATATTAATTAATCCTAGAATTAAACTTACCACAATTCCAACTAGGTTGAACTTCGATGTTCGCTCGTCGTACTTCCTTTTTGGTTGTGGGGTAGTCGGACCTTCGATATTCGTTCGTAATGTCCTCGCAGTGTCCAGGTGAAGAATCGCTTCTCACTGATCAACGATGTTCGTTCGCTGACGGATGAATCCGGAAAACTGACTATCACTGAATCACTTGCAATATCCTACCGACTGCGCCAGTTACAAGTCAAGGCGAATCGAAGATGTTTTTAAAAAGAACTACTAACTATTCAAGTGAACATGGGAAAGCAACTATTGAGACTCTACTTTATTTCCAGAAAATTTCCTTTTATAACAGCAGCAGCTATGTCGATGATTTCTACGTCGTGTTGTTCGCCAATTCTTGATAACTGATATCAGTCCGCATCGTGCTCTCTTGCCGTGCGGATCTATTTGCTTTTTGCTGAAGGAAGTGTTACTACTACCTAAAGCTACAACAAATTTAAACAGCACTTTTCAGTGCTCAACCTGTAAAATTTCTACCTTGTTCAACTTTATTCCTCTTCGATCCTTGTTTGGACCCTACCCGAGGTAATCCTTCTTGGATATCGATTTGGAAAATTCCTCTTCGATCCTTCAGATTCTTATAGTAATCTGCTTGGAAGTCGATTTGGATAAAAATTTACTGCCGCCATGGCGCCTAAACGCAAAAGAAAGGGGCAAACTCTTGACCCCCCTTCTGAAGAAATTAATTTGAGTAATCAATTTGATTTGCTCACGGATGATGAGAATGATCCATCATTCAAGAAAAATTCTAGTAAACTTTCCCGGCTTAATGCCAAGAAGGAAAAGATTCCCCCTATTGTGATAACCACTTCCGATTTCCATGCTCTTCGCATGGAACTTTTGAACTTCGTGAAAGTTAAGTTTTCTCTACAAATTGGACGTCGGGGTGAATGCCGTATATTGGCTGAAACCTTGGACGGATTTAAATGTCTTCTCAAGTATCTTACTGAGAAGAAGCACAAATTTTTTACTTACGACACCAAAACTGAACGTGTGTTCAAGGTTGTCATGAAAGGACTGCCCAGTGGTGAATCCCTGGATCAGATCAAAGATGAACTGGCAAAAGTACTTGGAGTTGTGCCACTCCAAGTAATCAAAATGAAAATGAAATCCCGTCCTGGCGATTCGCGCAACGGGATTTCTAATGATTTTTATTTAGTTCACTTCAAGTCTAGTGAACTAAACAACCTTAAGGCCTTAGAAAAAGCTAGCCTTATGCTCCATGTCCGAGTGAAGTGGGAACACTTCAGGAAGACTGGAGGAAATTTCCAAAACCTCACTCAGTGCCGTAAGTGCCAGGGATGGGGTCACGGATCTAAAAATTGCTACATGCCAGCTAAATGCATGAATTGTGGTGATTTCTCTCACGCAAAGGACGACTGTCCTGTGAAGGAAGATCCTAAGAAATTTAAATGTTCAAATTGTGGTGAAAACCACAAATCCAATTTTTGGGAATGTAAGACTCGCAAAGCGATCCTACAATCTCGTTCTAACCGACAGGTAAGAAACGCTCCACGTTTCCGATCAGGTACAAATTCCTCTGCTGTTAACAACGGTCAGCGAGGAACAAATTCTACATTCGTACCCGTAGGTACAAATATCACCCCTGCTTCAAATTTTTCATCTGTACCTACTCCCCTCGCTGCTAACAATGTTCAACGAGTTAATGGAGCTACCTATGCTGCTATTGCACGGGTAGAAATCAAAATGCTAACCAAAGTAATTCTAACGGAAATTTTGACAATTTTGACTTAGGAAGCATTACTGCCCCTAAAATGGAATTTTTACAGAAATCATTAATTGACATGATTTCAGATATGCTTAAATCTAACTCCATGTTTGATGCTATTCAAACTGGAGTAAAATTTGCAAATAATATTGTCATGACTTTAAAATTCAGTAATAGTTTGAGAGTTCATAACGTGCATATTGCCGTTATAACTGAAACGTTCCTTAAACCTGACCATAAGGTTAAGAAGGACGCAAATTACTTGATTTATAGAAATGATCGTCTTGATGGACCCTGTGGTGGCGTTGCCATCATTATTCAAAGACGAATCAAACATAAAATTCTTTCTTCATTTGAAACCAAAGTTTTTGAAACTTTGGGAGTTTCTGTTGAAACAAAATTTGGACAACTTACGTTTATAGCTGCCTATTTGCCATTCCAATGCGTAGGCCAGAAAAAGAATTTTCTCAAGGGTGACCTCCAGAAACTTACCCGTCATAGGTCTAAATTCTTCATTATTGGTGATTTTAATGCAAAACACCGCTCATGGAATAATGCTCAAAGCAATTCCAATGGTAATATTCTGTTTGATGATTGTTCTGCAGGTTATTACACTATTCAATATCCAAACAGCCCAACATGCTTTTCTTCTGCAAGAAATCCCTCCACTATTGATTTGGTTTTAACTGATTCATGTCAACTTTGTATCCAACTGGTTACCCATGCTGACTTCGGTTCTGATCACCTTCCAGTAACTTTTGAAATATCCCAAGAAATAATTTGTAATCCCAACAGCTCTACTTTCAATTACCATAGAGCTGATTGGGAGCAATATCGTACATTTATGGAATATAACTTCGATCCAAACATTCCTTTGCAAACCAAAGATGAAATTAATTATGCTCTTGAATCTCTGACTACTTCTATAGTTGAAGCGCCTCAGTACCAAAATGCGAGGTTAAATTCGATTCAATTATAATAGACGACGATCTTCAGCTCTTGATCCGTCTTAAAAATGTCCGTAGGAGACAATATCAAAGAACACGCGATCCTGCCATGAAGGTTTTCTGGCGGGATTTGCAAAAACAAATTAAAAAGCGATTCTCTGCCCTGAGGAACAAAACTTTTGAAAATAATGTTTCTAAATTAGACCCGAGTTCCAAACCCTTTTGGAAACTTACAAAAATTTTGAAAAAACCTCAAAAGCCTATTCCAGCGCTTAAAGAAGGTGGTAAAATTTTGATCACAAATTTGGAAAAAGCTCAGAAACTTGCTAAGCAATTCGAGAATTCCCATAATTTCAGTTTGCGTCTTACTAGTCCTATTGAGAATCAGGTTGCTCGGGATTTTCTGAATATTTTCTCTCGGGAAAATATTTTTGATGATTCCTGGGGGACTGATTTGGACGAAGTAAGGTCTATAACTAAAAAGTTTCAAAATATGAAAGCTCCAGGTGATGATGGAATTTTCTATATCCTCATCAAAAAAACTCCCAGAGAGTACCTTGTCTTTCTTGGTAAAATTATTTAACAGATGTTTCCATTTGGCATACTTTCCTGATAAATGGAAAAATGCAAAAGTTGTTCCAATTTTGAAGCCGGATAAAAATCCAGCTGAAGCTTCTAGCTACCGTCCAATAAGTTTGCTTTCTTCAATAAGTAAACTTTTTGAAAAGATAATTTTGAATAGAATGATGCTTCACATCAATACGAACTCAATTTTTGCAGATGAGCAGTTTGGATTTCGCCATGGGCATTCAACTACTCATCAACTTTAAGAGTTACCAATTTAATTCGTTCAAACAAATCGGAAGGCCACTCAACTGGAGTTGCTCTTCTAGACATAGAAAAAGCATTCGACAGTGTTTGGCATGAAGGTTTGATGGCTAAATTGAAAAAGTTTAATTTTCCACTTTATATTATGAAATTAGTTCAAAATTATTTAACTGACAGAACTCTGCAGGTAAATTATCAAAATTCCAAATCTAATCGACTACCTGTTAGAGCAGGAGTTCCTCAGGGTAGCATTCTTGGGCCTATATTGTATAACATTTTCACTTCGGACCTCCCTGATTTGCCTCAGGGTTGCCACAAATCTTTGTTCGCTGATGACACAGGCATTTCCGCTAAAGGAAGAAGTATTCGTGCAGACTGCAGAAAAGTTTAGATATTTTCTCTTCTTATTTACAAAAATGGAAGATTTCTCCCAACGCTTCCAAAACTCAACTTATAATATTTCCACACAAGCCTAGAGCTTCATTTTTGAAACCTTGTAGTAGTCACATAGTCACTATGAACGGAGTTCCAATTTCCTGGTCAAACCAAGTGAAATATCTTGGATTAATACTTGACCAAAAATTAACTTTTAAAGATCACATTGAGGGCATTCAAGCTAAATGTAACAAATATATTAAATGTTTGTATCCTCTTATAAACAGGAAATCCAAACTTTGCCTAACGAATAAACTTCTAATCTTTAAACAAGTTTTTAGACCGGCCATGCTTTACGCTGTGCCAATATGGTCTTGTTGTTGCACTACCAGGAAAAAAGCACTTCAAAGGATTCAGAACAAAGTTCTGAAAATGATTTTGAAGTTGCCTCCCTGGTACAATACTACCGAAGTACATAGAATTTCGAATGTTGAGACTTTAGCACAAATGTCCAACAAAATAATTAATAATTTCCGGCAAAAATCGTTGCAATCCTCAATTGCAACGATTAATTCCCTTTATACTTAGATAAGATTTAGTTTTAGTTTTTAGTTTTAAGATATCAATTGTTATACTGACATGCAGGTTAAAAAACCTGTTTAAAATACTTAATTGCCAAGACATGAACAACGTAAAAACACTTAGATATATATCATAACAATTAAGGCTGGTACGTTACTGCAGTAACTGGAGCACCTAGGTTAAAAATGAAATGTAATTTATTTTGAATTTGGAACAAATAAAGAGTTAAAAAAAAAAAAAAATTGATAACTGATCTCATATTGAAATTAATATAAATGGATCGATCTACGATATTGTAGGAGTTTACAGACCTCCATCGTTCGATTTCAATCAATTTCATAATGAGCTGGAGAGTTTGTTGTCAACTCAGGGTTCACGTCCGCTTTTCATTGTCGGTGACATGAATATTCCAATAAATTTAATTAATAATAATATTGTTTGTCGTTATACAAGTTTATTGGAATCATATGATTATATTTGTTCGAATACATATACAACTCGACCAGTTAGTAATAACATTTTAGACCATGGACGAAAAGAGGATATTGCTTGTACAAAAAATGATACAATTTTTTCGGATATCAGTGATCACTTAGTAATTGTTTCATCCTTCAGAATAAGCAATCCAAAAGAACATGTCGTGTTAACAAAAAAATGTAGATAACTACAAACTTAATCAACTCTTTACTGGTTTTTTAAATGGTTTCGTTTGCTCCGAAGATGTCAATGAATCCATTATCGCTATAAAAACGGCTTATAATGATATATTAGCACAATGTACCAAGTCGATAACTGAACGAGTGAATGTTAAAACTAAACATTGTCCTTGGCTTAACTACGTGGCAATGGATAAAACTTAAAAACAAATATTTGAAAAAAGTAAAGAAAAATCCTTATAATGATCATCTGAAAGAAATGTTGAAACATATAACTAAAAAGACTGATATTGCTAAAAAAAGATGTAAAAATGATTATTTCATTAAATTATTTGAGGACACAAGTAGTGCCAAGGTTTGGAAAAACTTAAATGGAATATTGGGAAGGAAAAAACATGCTCCAAATATTGAACTTCAATATGATGGACATAAAACATCAAATTGTTCAGAAATTTGTGAAATGTTTAACCAATTCTTCTCAAACATTGGAGCTAATCTTGCTAGAAGTATTCGAAAAAATAACTTAAATCCTTTGAGTACTGTAAGTCACCTAGAGCATACTATTTTTCTCAAACCTACTGATGTAATTGAGGTTTCTTCCTTGATTAATAATCTAAATACTAAAAAAAGCTGTGGCCCTGATAATCTTCCAGCAAGTATCATCAAACATAACCTCAATGAGTTTGCAAAAATTTTTACTCGACTTTTCAATTGTATACTGAGACAAGAGAAGTATCCAGATTGTCTCAAAGTAGCAAGAGTGGTGCCTATTTTTAAAGCCGGCGATGTGTCTGATCCTTGTAATTATCGTCCTATTTCCACACTGTCTGTAATAAATAAACTTTTCGAAAAATTACTAGTAAATAGACTTGTCAATTTCTTGAACAAATTTAATGTTTTGTATAAATTTCAATATGGGTTTCGGAAAGGATGTAGTACTTCAACAGCAATAGTCGAGCTAGTTGATTTTTTACTGAATAAAATTGATAATAAATGTATCGTAGGAGGCCTCTTTATTGACCTAAAAAAAGCATTTGATACCCTGAATCACAATATTTTACTGAAAAAATTAGAAAGCTATGGGATACGTGGATTGGCTAATGACATTATACGTAGTTATTTGAGTGATAGGAAACAGTTTGTGGTATATAAAGAAGCACAGAGCTCTCTCCGATCAGTAAATATAGGGGTTCCACAAGGTAGTAATATCGGGCCTCTCTTATTTCTTATCTATATAAACGATATAGGAAATTTACCTCTTAAGGGAATAGCTGAATTATTTGCTGACGATACAGCACTTTTTTACCCAAATCAGGATACTGCATCTATCGTTTCCTGCATAAACGATGATTTACAGGTACTCATGAGATACTTTGATACTAACTTACTTTCGTTAAACTTATAAAAGACTAAATATATGGTGTTCCACTCACCGAGGAAAAAAAATTCTCAACACAACAGTCCGTCAATTGGGTCTAACGTAATAGAGAAAGTATCAAGTTTTAAATATTTGGGCTTGGTATCACTGCGAGGGTCTTCAACAACTTCTTATTTTAGTATTTTTAATTGAAAGATCATTTAATTTTACATAACATAACATAAAATTAGCGATGTCGAAGAAGCAGTTTTGGAGATACAATTTTTTAAAATAAAAAAATATTGTTCCCCAATATATGCACCAAACGTGCATGGAAACGATGAAGACGCAAGGTAGTTCACAATGCGTCTCCATCGAGTCACAGCAGCTGTGACTAATGAAATCTATGAGTAACTTACAAGCTGGGTGCAACATTCAGTTCAGCCTGGAGGCTGTCCATAAACCACGTAGACCAATTTTTAAACATTGCAGATCCTACCTCCCCCCTCGTATACTTTACTAAAATTTTAAAATATTTTTACCGAGCGTATACTGTGGCTGGACACCCCTCCCCCATTGAAGTCTTCGTGGCTTTAAAACAGGCCCCAGTTTGACATTGTTAATTTTGGTATCAAAATTCTGGGAGAAGTACTTAAATGCTACAAATAATGACGAGGTCGAAGAAAAATAAGTAAAACATGAAGCATTTATTTTCTTTAATTACATTTTCACACATTTTTCTTCCGTTGAAAATGAATACCGTTTGACAATAATATACTTTTCGTTTTGAGGCTTAAAACTATGGAATGACTGTGTCCCCGAAATTTGGTTCACATGTATATAACGGTTTTTCAATTTTCTTTCCATTTTATTGTAATCGGATTCCGAAATAACTGATAGTGTATTTTTGAATCTGGCTTAGAAATAGCCCATGAGTAAAGTTCTTGGGCCGTTGTTATATGGTGGCCTTGCAAACTCGCTTTCGCAGCGTTTCGTTTTAATACTCCTCCCAAAGCCCTTTCCATGACAAGTTGCGAAAAAATTCCACTCGGCAGCAATGCCAAAATCTTTTTGCATGTTGCATAAATTAAAAGCGGTCATCTTATTTTTATATTGGCTTCCTGATCCATCTGAGAAGAAGTAAATCTGTTGTAAGCTTGGCAATTTACATTTTATGAACGCTAGACAATGCGTAAGAAATAAACGAACTGCGACATGATTATGTTTAGTGAAATCAGCAATTGCAATAAAACTAGTAAATTTCAAATCGTTAGATTCTTCGTCTTTAAAATAAATAGCACAAGGGTGAATAGTACATTGGGCGTTCGCCCAATGAAAGCCTTGAACTGCATCGTGCACAACGAAAGAATAATTCTCCGAAAAATCGCAGATTATGATGCATTCTGTAGCTTTCAAATTGCTTTTGATGTGTTTCATGTAATTTGCCTGTTGCTCAGCTATAAAGTTATGCGGCAATAAATTGAATATTTTTTCTAAAAAAGTATCAATAAATTCCTGTGTGTCCATTTCAACTAAGTCCATAATGCATCTCTCTACTTGACGCCATTGTTTGAATTGTATTGATTCAACATGTCCGTTACTAGGAATAGTCATTAGTTCTGTGGCCAAAATTTGCGTTCCTTGGATTTTGACAAATTATTTTTTTAAACAAATCGTGATAGGAATCAACACCATCTGGGAGTGATTGTCTGCTTTGTAGTGTTTTAAAAATAAGTTTAACGTTCTGATGATATATACAAACGCATACGGTATGCGTGCCACTTGTCCCTGCCAAAATGCAGTGTTTCGGACGGTTACTGGCGAACATGGAAAATCCTATTTTAATATCAGGATATGTATTTTTAAAGATGGAGTACGCCTCCTGCAAGTTACACAAAACTAATCTTCTTTGTACGTAGATTTCGCCTTCATCATTTTTAGATATTAAATAATCTCTTTTCCCCGGACAAACACGACTATATCGTCACTATTGTAAAAATCACGAACAAGCATTATCGTTGGTTCTCCTAATGAAGCTCTGCTTAACCTCTTTACAGGCACCGACATTATTCCTTTATCTTGCTGCAGTGCTTTTGCTTGGTTGGCCATATGTTGGGAAACATTGAACTCCTTCATAATTCTATATGTAGACCAACTTTTGGGAAGTGTGGTTAAAATCCTGTATCGCTCATTGCTGTCTCTTGTTTCTTTATATTTATCCTTAAGTTGTATAAGGAATTCATTTTCGTCCGACAAAGGTGCGTTGTAGGTGGTAATGATCGATTCAGAACTGGTTGTTTCCACTGATTCTGAAAATAAATATAAAAAATGATTGACATACAAATGATTTATTTTTTTATTATTTACCTTGGCAGGGAAAAGGAACCATTCTGGACGGTCCCGCAACGGAAATTGATTCAATGCTGGTTGCTTCGATGGACTCTGAAAAATGATTGCAAAAAAGAAGAGTTTAAGGGGAAGCTCACCGGCCCAAAAATAAAAAAAATACTTTCGGTACGTTTTTATTTTTCTAAAAATATTGGGAAAAATTATCAAAAATCCATGAAAATCAGTTTCTTCCTTAGATTTTTTTAAAAATTACATGCAAAAATTTTTTTTCTATCCCATCATGAAAAAAAATTGGACTCTCAGAAAAACCGAAAACTTGATGTTTTGTGGTTTTTTGAGTCCAACTTTATGCCATAATGACTTATAAAACATGTTTTTGCACGTGAATTTTCTTTAAAAAATTGGAAAAAATGTGATTTTTTTAGATTTTTGATACTTTTTTCCAATATTTTTAGAAAAATAAAAACGTAATTATTTTTTTCGAAGCGGTGAACTTCCCCTTAAGTTAGTAGTTAGAAGAAAAGAATTGAAATTTAAAGAAGAATCACATGCATTTTCAAATAACGTACCTGCAGCAGCGATTCTGGATGGTCCTGCAACGGCTTCTTCGGTCACGGCATCATTGGGTTCATATAGTTTGTGGTAGCATCGTTGACAAATGAAGGAGCTACTCTCATCTATTTTAATCTTTTTTTCCACTGCATAATCGTACAATTTATTGGTGATTTTTCTGGCACATGAACTCAACATCCAAACATCACACATTGAACACTTACGTTTCATTTTTAGATATTCTTCAATTCAACTGTTCTAGTAGGAAACTTTGATTTCTAACTGATCATTTCTTTCATAACATTCGTTGTTTTATGTGAAGCATTATATCGTACCTACGAGTGAGTGATATACCTACGTGTCTAAGCTGTAACTCATAGGTATATCACCTGTTCGTAAGCAATGACGTCACTTCAAACAGCTGTTTCAGGTAAATAGATGAATATTGCGAATAAATACAAACACCACCAAACATTTCCAAATGCCACTAACACCACGAAGCCTATTGGGCTGGAGCTTATGTAAAAGCCATTGCCTACGAACGAGTGATATACCTATGAGTTACAGCTTGGACTCGTAGGTTACAATGATGCAACATGCAAAAAGATTTTGTCATTGCGGCCGTGTGGAATTTTTTCGCAACTTGTCATGGGCCCTATGGGAGGAGTATTGAAACGAAACGCTTTAAAATTTTAGTATACGAGGGGAAAGGTAGGATCTGCAATGTTTAAAACTTGGTCTACGTGGTTTATGGACAGCCAGCAGGTTGAACTGAATGTTGCACCCAGCTTGTAAGTTACTCATAGATTTCGTTAGTCACAGCTGCTGTGACTCGATGGAGACGCATTGTGAACTACCTTGCGTCTTCATCGTTTCCATGCACGTGTGGTGTATATATTGCGAAACAATGATTTTGACGTAGGACTACGTCTTTGATTTCTATATGGGGGTACACTTTGTGAAAACCGAAAATGGAACATGTAACAAATTAAGAAAGATTTTGAACGTTAATAACTCAGCTGCCCCTGGTCCAATTTCAATAATGTTATCACCAATCGATCAGAAATATGGCTACACATCGATAACAATGCTTCCAAATGTTGATTTTTAACAAGAAACTATTTAAAAACTGGTAAATGTCCAGCATTGTCCAAAAGCGTCGAATTAACTAACAAATCCACCAATTACCTACATGCATATGCTGCTTCTCCAGCACAGTCGTCAGAGAGTAGTAAGTAGACGAAACAAGTCGAAGTGGCATTCGCCTCCGATCCTCGGGCGCGTGCGAATAGGGAGGATGAAATTGCGTAATATTTTGCACACTCATCGTCATACTCAGAACCACACGCTCCCAACGACCACACCACTGTGTGGTGGTGTTCGGTCGTCGAAATTAGTAGTAGCAGTAGCAGTGCTTTCGGCGTGTGCCGTTGAAAATTGTTCTCCAGTAACAACGAAAGGCTGCCTGCAAGCAGCGAGCTGCAGAGCCCACATAAGCTTCATCAGCACCATTAAAGGAGGAAGAAGCTGCACCGCTATGCTATGGATCGGAATCAGTAGCTCTTCGTGAGTCGCTGCGGGTCGGTCATCTATGCCAAGCGTGTCACCCTCGCTCCAAACGACATACAGCTTGACAGGCTCATCCGTGTTGAACACCCAGCTCAGAATTACTAAACCATCACTGCAAAACGGTCCTGTTCAGGGCCACCAAAAATTTGTTAAAGAGTATTATTTGGACATTGGTCAAGGTCATCAGTTCCCGCAAGCAGCTAGCTATCAAGGCGCAACCTGTCTATAGAAGGTGTGGAATTGTAGGCTTGAATATATTGGTGCAATTAGTTTTTCCTCGGCTTTCATTCCGCACGATTCGTTTCTTTCGTTTAATCAATCACCCTTGTAATGACGTCGAAAAGATTGTTTCAATCGCTTACATATGAAATTTAATGTGGATTATAGAATTTTTTGTATGTTACAAAAAATTATGAATGGTTTGCCACTAAATGTTAAGATAATTTATTGATTATTGAATTACAACACTGTATACCATGAAAAGGCAGTCTGTTTGTGAGTTTTTGCCTGTTTTCAAGTAAGGAGTTATCATAAAAACAAATCGCCAGCGGGTATTTCCCGGCGACTTTACAAATACATAAAATCCAGGGCTGTTACAAGATTTTCTAAATTTGATCCGCGACATCCGCGATTCCTCAAAAGAAATCCGCGACTTCAAATACTAATCCGCGACAAAAAAAACGGTTTTCATTGCCTAAAAATAGCATTTTATACTACTACATGGCATTTTAAGCTTATTGCTTATGGCATATTGGATTTTTACCTGCTCTCAACTTAATGTTCTTTGAAGTACTTTCACATTTTAATTGAGAGCTTTCTATGCCTGTACCATCCTATGCCCAAGGAAGTAGAGAAATATTCCAACCCGAAAAATTAATAGACCGGACGGGAACCGAACTCAGTCGCCTCCAGCATGGACTTGCTTTGTAGCTGCGCCTTTACCGACTGAATCGTTTGTAACCTTTGAATTTTTTTAATAACATTGTGTCATCTTCAGTTATAGTATAAATTCTGAGTAATTAGTGAACACGGAGGCGAACCAGCCTCAGGCTGAAAGCCTCCATAATAAAGAAACTTAACTTAACTTAATTAGTGAACATAATAAAACACCCTTACATTATGAGATTCTATTGAATAATACCGGCCTAGATTTGATGAAACATTATTTAAAAAATAATAATGCATTTTCATTTGAAATGCAAATTTTCTTGAAAATTAACCTTTGCGTCTCTGACGTATTTTGCTGTCCTAAATGTTGTAGTTAATTTGTCTCTAGTTTTCTCAATTTTTACCGATTCAAACCAAACACCCTGCACATAATCGAATGATTATCAGAGTTTCATAAGTCACGCTTGTTGGTCACGTCGCGATTGTGTATTTACACGGATATTCTTGGGGTCTGTCCAATGGTGAGACATTTTCATGATATTTTTTTATTTCTACTATGAACCTAGCACTTTTCGTTGTCAAATCATAACCGAATCGAATATATGTGACTTTGTGGATCATGCACGACTTATTACTATGTATACCGGAAATTATAGGGGTTTCCAAATCCTCCAGAACATCAGTTGATTTGTTCTACTAAATCAACCAAGACTGCAATAATGTCTGTAGTATCGATATCCAATCAGATTCAAAGTGTCTATGTGGATCATGCATGATCTATTTCCGAGTAATCCAGATGTTCAAGGTTCTTCAAATCGTCCTGGAATTCAGATAATTTGATCTACTAGATCAACCGATATTGGGACAATGTCTTTAGTATCGAAATATTTCCATACAGATGCACTGTGTCTATGTGGATCATGCATGAAATATTGTCATGTATACCAGATGTTTTAAGTTCTCCAAATCGTTCTGGGCCTCATAGCCTAGTCAGTAAAGGCACGGTATTACCAAGCCGGAGGCGGCGGGTTCGATTCCCGGTCCGGTCGAGGAAATCTTTTCTCGACTTCCTTGGGCATAGAGTATCATTGTGCTTGCCACCAGGCATGGAAAATCATTTGCATTCATTTCGTACATTCATTGGCATTCATTTGTCTCTAACTTTTTTCATCAACAGAATTCCGTAAAATTATGCATGAAGCTTTTGTAGGTTGTATAATTAACTACAACTTTTGTTAATAACTTAAATCTGTATCTCTTATGCATGATGAACTAGAGCGGGCAGAACATGTTCTTGTTTTTCGGTGAATGTAATTTACATTCACTCAAAAATAATGATGGGTACAGTTTGCTCTGGTTCATCATGCATAAGAGATACAGGTTTGAATCGTTGACAAAAGTTGTAGCTAATTATAAAACCTATAAAAGCTTCATACATTACTTTACGGAATTCTGTTGATGGTAAAAGTTAGAGACAAATGAATGTAAATGAATGCATGAAATGAACGTAAATGATTTTCCATCCCTGCTTGCCACACAATATACGAATTCATGCATTGGTATTGGCATCGAAAGCTTTGAATTAATAACTGTGGAAGTGCATTTAGAACACTAAGTTTGAGAGCACTCAATAAGCTAATATGCACTAATCAATCAGCTTGAAATGTGAAGAAGAATAAGAAGAAGAAGAAGTCGTTCTGGAGTTCAGATGATTTATTCTACTAGATCAACCATGACTGGGATAAAGTCTGTAGTATCAAAATATGTCCAAACAGATTCATAGTGTCTATATGGATAATGTTTAATTATTTCCACGTATACCAGATGATCTAGGTTCTCCAAATCGTCCTGCAGTTCAGATGATTTGTTTTACTAGATCAACAAAGCCTGGATAATATCTGTAGTATCGAAATATCGATTTGGAAATCTTAGAACATTTAGCATACACGGAAATAGGTTGCCATGATCCACACAGACACTGCAAATTTGTTTGAGCATATTTCGATACTACAGATATTGAATTAGTCTAGTAGAAACATAATCTGATCTCCAGAATGATTTCCGAACCTACAACATCATGTATACCTATCAATAGGTTGGGTACAATCCACATAGACACTTTGAATCTGTTTGGACATATTTCGATACTACAGACATTATTGCAGTCTTGGTGGATATAGTAGAACAAATCAACTGAACTCCAGGACGATTTGTAGAACTTAGAATATCCGGTATACATGGCAATTACTCGCATATATACGATTCGTTTATGATTTGACAACGAAAAATGCTATGTTCATGTTGGAAAAAAAAGGAAAATGTCTCACATTGGACATACCTCAGGGAATTTCCGTGTAAATTCGATGTGACTTATGGATTTGAGATCATTTCTCAATTATTTGCAGGGTGTTTGATTTAAACCGGTAAAACATTGAGAGCCAAATTAACAACAAAATTAAAGACTGCCAAATTATCCGGGACGGAAAGATTACAAGGAATTCCACAATTTTTGTGACAGCACATCAGTCCCTTTGCGATTTTCGTGACATCATTTAATGTTTCCGCGATTTTCGCGACTGAAAGTTCAAATCCGCAACAAATCCGCGAAAATCGCGAAATCCGCGAAATTCGCGAAATCCGCGCTTGTTGTAACAGCCCTGAAAATCAAACAAAATCATCATGCAGAACTAGCTAGGATTTGTTTTACATCATATTTCACAAAATTGCGTTCGAGTCTTAAAAGAGGTCAGGTTTCGACCAATAGCAGATAGATTTTAATTCTAAACAAGCCAAACGATTGGAAATGTATCTACCAATCTGCTAAAATGAACACTTAGTTAATTTTCAATAGGTCACTATTGAAAAATACCAAATGTCCAACTGTTGCAATGGTGATCAAAATTATAACCGAATGTCTGAAAACAGCGCATTCCCTAACACAGACTTAAAAATCGAATTCGATGCGGTCCCACTGAACGGTGCTCATTCAATCACCGTAAGTGGTGGTGTCCAGTCCAGCAGCAGCAGTAGTAGCAACAGCAGTAGGAGTGCTTTCAACAACAACGAAAGGCTGCCTGTAAGCAGCGAGCTGCAGAGCTCATATGTATGAGCAACCATAAAGAAGTGAGGAAGAAGTCCCACCGCTAGGCTAGGATCGGAATCAGTAGCTCGTCGTGCTCAGCTCAGCATTACTCAACCATCACTATAAAATGGTCCTTTTCAGGACCACCATAAATTTGTTAAGAGTATTATTTGGACATTTGTCAAGGTCATCAGGTCCCGCTAGCAGCTAGCTATCAAGGCTCAACCTGGTCTCTATAGAAGGTGTGGAATTGTAGGCCCGAATGTATTGCGGAGATTAATCATCGTCCGACCATTTTCCAGAACACGCTGGTAGGAAGTGTTAAAAATCCAATAGAATTTGAGAGAAGTGGGAATAATTCGCTTTGGGTGTATATTCAGTCCCCAGAAAGCCAATAAAATCAAATTTGTGAGAAAATTAGCTCTCACGAGTTCAATGTCTCAAAGTCCCTCCTTTTTTACATATTCTGCACAAACGATACTTTCCGCCCCGCCCCATTCAAATAATTCGGAAAGAAATCCTGTGAGGGGTGAATTGAATACACTTTAATACCAAAATGCACAAAACATAAAAATTCATAAATAAAAAAAATTCAAAATACACCTTTTAATCGATGATGATGAATTGAATCGAAAATACTCAAGTTGATAAAATAAAATATCCATCCTATTGTATATTTAGAAATCACCCTAACCCACTTACTTGGCCAGACTTCAGCATCAACCGGTGGGCAGTGCACTCTACACTCCAAGTTCCCTTTGTTTCAAATTCATCTCAAATTTCATACTTTACCGATTGAGTGTTGATTAATCACAATACAAATTGTGACTGAGTACGGACTTGAGGTTATTAGATTATTAAATAATGCAGATCCCTTTTAGGATTATATATAAAATATCCAATTTTGATCAATTTCCACTGAAAATAAATAAAACTACTTTACAGTGTAATGAATGAGCGTTTGTTTCGGGATCGTAATCAGCCCTGCCATATATCATATCTGAAAAATCCAAATCTGGCCAACGCCCACCAAGGAAATAATGAAAAATTCCATAGTGCTCCAAAGTGTTTGACGTTGTCGGGTTTACAAGGGTAACGAGGGAATGAAATAGGAGGACGAATTCCAATCATAAGCCGTTCAACTTCTTCCAGCTTTCTTGTGGTTTGCTGTCGATGTTAATAGTTCCCTGTAATGCTTCGTCACTCCTAGCGTGCAATTCGGCACTCACAGCGTGCAATTTTTAATATCGCTATACTGCCGGTAATCGCAAGTCAGTCCCATCTGCATTTTTTTTTTTCAATTTTGAGTTAGCATCATTATTCAGTTTATCTTTCTATGTTTTTGAGATATACTATTAAAAAAAGGTGGTTTGTTCAAGAAAAATGAAAAAAAATACCAAGTCAAATTGTCCCACAGCAAAAAGTAACCGCAAGTCAGTCCCATTAGAAAAAAATATGTTAGAAATGTTAAACAACACACCGCATCATGAGATTTGTGTCAAGACAGATTTTGTCCACTTCCCCTAGGGTATCTGGAACATGTCCGGATGTGGCCAATATAGTTTTTACGATACTCAGTTTGACCGCCGATGGATATGGCTTTGAATTCTCATGTGATTTGATGTATCGCTAGATGAATTTTGATTTAAAAAGGATTTACCACTTCTCCGGGGATACCCGGAGCTTGTCCGGGTGTGGCCAACATTGTGCTGGTCACTCATCAAGACTCCTATTGATCTTATTTTTGAATTCTCATGTGAATTGATTTATCACATGGTGGGTTTGGCACGTTTATAAAAAGCTCTGGTCTGATGAAGACATATACTCACCGGAATATGTTCCGGCCATTGCTCTGGAACCAGTGGAACAAATCCAGAAACATTCAATAACGTTCTATGGGACCATGGTATCTTTCTACTGTTAAATACTGTGCTAAAATGCAGCATCGTCATGGAATTGTTACTGACTTGCCGTTAAATGTAGTCGCAAGTCAGTCCCACTCAGATTTTGACCATAAAATAAATATTTCACGATATTTTCCAATATTTTCTTCTTTTTTTTCAATATATTTTTAGATGCATTTTATCACATTGTACGTTTATTTTTAAATTTATCCCTTCAAAATAAGTGTAAAATCAGAAAACTTGCAAAATCTTTGAACGCCGTTTTCTCATTTACAGTTTTTTGCAGATGGGACTGACTTGCTATTATGGGCAGTATAGTTATAGTAATAATAATATATTGATTACTTATTTTGTTTATTATTAACTAAAATACTTGTATGATCGGTAAAATTGTCGGAACCTACTGAGAGAAGTTTGAGTAATATTCAACGTAGAGCGAGTGAAACGTTAAAAGCAACCGTTACAGTCGTTGCTATTTACGTTACTATTTTACTTAGGCATAGCGTTTCCATTTTGGCTTAATCACTTCTCTCCACACCGGTCGTTGCAAACAGAGTCATAATTTAGGTTACCGTTATCCACACGTGCCAGAACGAAATACTTGAAATCTATAGTTTTGCATGGTGCTTGCAAACATCTCACCAAATCGAACATGGATCATTTTCTGGAATGGTTCTCTGATTCAAGCGACGAGGATCTGGATTTAATGAGCCATGTTTTGATTCAGGAACATGCCATTGCGGAAATCGAAGATACGGGTAGACAAAATAGTGTGGCTCTACGGTGCGGAATTTGCATTTTGATAGGGATATTAATAGCATTGAACTATCCATTTTTACGATGGATTAACTGAAAATTCAACTGGATTTTACGTTAGCATTCTTTAATAAAAAGTAATAACAAAATCCTAAAAGAGCGATCCATCACTGCTGCAAACATACAACAACAACAAGTCGTATTTGATTCTTATTTATCCGAAGTTAATTACCTCGGTTTGGGACATGGCAGTGACGACGAGTGGAAAATTCTGTTTAAAACAGTTAGTGAAAAAAAAATAGGTAGTGAAATAAAAGAACAACGTTATTCTTATAGCGGCTAGTGGAAGCGTGCATGAAAAGAGCCGTGAAACAGGAAAGAAATTGTGCTACAATCACTTAATACGGATGGACTGTTTCGTGCCGGTGATTAGTGAGCTTTACTAATGGTGGTAGCTCCAACTGGTATTATCCTCGGATTAAATCCCGATCAAGGCTGTCCGGCTGCTTTGATGTCGACATCAGAGTTAATCAACATGATTCTAAGCAAACACTTAGCAGTTCATCCAAACAGGGACGGGATTAAAAGTTAATTCTGACAAAAAATATGGGCAGCAGAGAGCAAAACACTTGCGACCGATTCGAGCAACGTATATTGACCTGGGGGGGGACGTACTGTCAAATCAGCCTACTGATCATTCTTGTACGAAACTGGTTCCAAACGTAAACAAACGGTGTAGGTTTCTTATGGCTTGTTTACGTTTGGAACCAGTTATCCCAGTTATGCGAGGTAGGCGACGATTGTTCGTATTTGACAGCCACCTCCCCCCTTGATATTGACATTGGAAAAATACACGACAAAAGTATTCTACTCACTTTAAGGGTATGATCGTTATTAGGTACACGTTCAAAGAGAAGTACTTATTTTACTGTAAAGAACTACCCAAATGGTAATTGTGATTAGGTTATTCTTGACACTCCTCCTTATGCTTATCACTGTTGCAAACCTAACTTCAAACAATGTTTGTTGAACAGCATCGGAGAAAGACCCTTGGTTAGCATATCTGATTCCCGGTTGGGATGTACTTCACCGCTACCTTACCACTTTGGACACATTTCTTGATGAACTGTAGCTTCACCTCCGTATGCTTGAGCATTTTCGATGGTGCATCAGATTCAGTGATCGCAATGGTAGACTGATTATCTTAGAATATATCCACCGGTTTCTGTTCCAGTATACTAAGCTCGCTGAATAACTTGCGAAACCAGAGAGCTTCACAGACACAATCCGCCAAAGCCGAACACTCGGCTTCCGTTCAGGAAAGCGCAACGGTCCTCTGCTGCTTCGTACTCCACGACATTTTGGCTCCGTGAACTTGGAAAAGATGACCAGAAACAGAGTGTCGATCGTTTACGTCCTTGCATCGGTAAACCCTTCAAGCTGTCCAACTGTCGATTCACTCCTTCTGTACACCAGACCGTGATCCGTAGTGCCACGCAAGTAGCGAAGGATTCGTTTGGCGTGAATCCAGTGCTCCTGGATTGGGTTACATTGGAATTAACTAAAGTAAGACAAAATTGCACTTAAGTCCGGACGAGATGTGACTACCAGGTAAGTCAAGCATCCGATTAACTCTCGGTACGGTTTGTCCAGGTTCACTTCTGCTTTCCTGAGCTGCAAGTTTACTTCTATTAGAGTACTCGCCGGCTTGCAAGCCTCCATGCCAAATCGTTTGAGCACCGCTTCCGTGTATCCAGGTTGACTCAGCTTCATCACACCTTCCGACAGTTTTCTATCTATTTTCAGTCCAAGAAACATTTCAGCTTCTCCTAGGTCCACCATTTTGAACTCCTGCTTCAGCATCCGTTTGACGACCTCAACTTCACGTAGGGACTTTGAAATAATCAGTATGTCGTCAACGTACAACAACAGGTACACAGGACCCAACTCTCCATCTCGCACGTACAAACAAGCATCTTCTTCAAGCACCGAAAACCAATCTGAGCAGCGAACTGATTGAACCGATCGTTCCAGGCCTTGGACGCTTGTTTCAGCCCATAAATGGATTTGTTTAACTTACAAACTTGGTTATCCTCCTCAAATCCTCTAGGCTGACGCATATAGATGTCTTCTGTTAGTTGGCCATTAAAGAATGCCGCCTTGACATCCATTTGATGGACCACGAGGTCATGCTGGTTCGCCAGAGCAGGCATTGTCCGAACTGTTGACATCTTAGCTACTGGCGCGTAAGTTTCGGAAACATCGAAGCCATACCGCTAACTGAAACCCTTCGCTACTAGCCTCCCCTTCGGTTTCTGGATGCTACCGTCCGGGTTCAGCTTGAATCGAAAAACCCACTTGCAATCGATGGGTCGACGACCCTGAGGAATGTCGACTAGCAGCCCCGTGTTGTTTTCAGCCAATGAACTCTACTCCTTCTCTATAGCCCGTTTCCAATCAGGCCAATCGTCCATCTTTTTCAGATCGTCAATGTCGGTTATGTCCTCGACGTAACTCTCAGCGTTCAAGGCGAACGCAACACAGATGTAATACTTCAACCTAGCTGGTGGATTCCACACACGCTCACTTCGTCTTTGAGTTCCAGAAGCACCCGATTGTTCATCAGCATTGATCTCGTCATTTTCAGATTCAGCATTCAGATTCACCAGCATCCACTTCACCATGTTCTTCTTGCGCAGATTCCACTGAAATTGGATCAGCTAACTGGCGATGACCACTTGAATCCTCCTCATGCGCTGCTTCGACCCCTCGAACCTCTTCTGTCAACGGTGACTCCTCAATGACTACATCACGAGCAAGAAAAACTTTGCGGCCGTCCCACACTCGATAACCGTTCACGCTAAGTCCAACCAAATGACACAGCTGACTACGAGCATCTAACTTTTTTTTCGCTTTTCCTTGGGAACAAAGCAAAACACCTTACTACCGAAAATTCGTAGCTTGGAAACATCAGGCTTTTGACCATGCCACCTCTCGTACGGGTTTTGATTTTCCGTCACAGCTGGCGTAGGACTTCGGTTAATCAAATATACTGCCGTCAGCACAACTTCGTTCCACATGTTCTTGCTCATGCCCGAATCCTCAATCATCGCCCTTGCCTTCTCCATAATAGTACAATTGAGTCTCTCGCTGACACGGTTCTGCTCCGGTGTGTACGGAACGGTGTATTCGAGCTGAATGCCTTTATTGCGATAATACCGTTTGAAATCTCCGTCGATATACTCGCCGCCGCATGCGACTAACGCGACTACCAAAATGTGCCTCGGCCATAGACACATACGTTTGGAAAGCATTCAAAGCCTTACCTTTAGTATGCAAAAAATAAACAGCACTAAAGAGAGTGAAATCATCAGTAAAAGTGATAAAATAGAGCTTACCGTTCCAGGCTGCTGGCGTCATAGCTCCACAAATATCACTGTGGATCAGTTCGAGGGGTCGAGAGCTCCGTGGTCATACCATCTTCTTGAACGGCTTCCTTGTCTGCTTCACTTTCACGCAAGGCTCACAAACAGCCCCACCAGAAACAACACTCTTCTTCAGCACAAGGCCATTCACCATTTGTCCACCTATGAGTTTCGACAATCCACTCTTGCCGATGTGGCCGTACCGCCTATGCCACAGTTCCTCTTCGTTCTTCGGTTTCACACTAATTAACACTTCCGATTTCAGTTGCTCAACAATATCGACGTTCAGTTCGTACAACCGATCCTTACGGCTGGCACAACAAACCACTTCACCATTCCGCTTTATGAAGGCTTCATTGTTCACAAACAGCACTTGCATTCCGAGTTGATCCAAGCGTTGGATTGCGAAAAGATTGTACTTCATCCCGGGCACCAACAGTACGTCTTCAACAACACACTTCACTTGCCGGTTTCCCACTTTGGCCATCATGTCTACCTTGCCAATGTAACGGCTCACTAATGTTTCATCCGAAGCTACTTGAATTTTCACCGGAACGTCCACTAAACGAATCACAAATGAATGCCACTTTAGATTCGCCGCTGTGAGCCTTTTCTTTGTTCTTCGATTTGCTTTTCTTCGTGGTGTCGGATTTCTTCTGCGAAGAGCACTCGAAACGTTTGTGTCCGCCCTTTCCACACGAATAGCACTTGAACTTCGGAGGATTGTCACTCTTCCCGACGAATGCTGTGGGTTTTCAGTGAGCCGGATTCGTCGAATTTCATAGCCGAAAGTTTTTTCAGCAAGTAGAATTGGCCGAAAATCCCCTTCCGCGCAAACGTATTCTGCAAAGTTTTGTGCCAGAGTTCGCTTCCCCTTGATGTGCTCAAGTTGCGAATCCGCAATGTTCCGGACCAAAACCGACTTGCACTTAACGTTTTGCTTCTTCCGTTCTGCCAAATTCTTCTCGTTTTCGCGCTTCACTTCAGCTGTATCTCCTATCAACACTTGGAGCTCCGCCACATCCTCCACCTCCGACTGAATGCACTGCAGCAAACTTAGCTCCTCGAGAAGAACTTTCATTCGGAACCTCCAATTTGCATAATTGGAGCCATCGAACAAATAAATTTTCTTCTCCTCCTCCATGTTTCACACACGAAAAAACTCGGAAAACGCGCGACGAAAAACCTCAACGCTCGCGACTTTCCATTTTTCACTCGAACCGAAACAGGATTGAACACGTTTTCGCTGGGCCCATAACCTGACAAAGGAATATGGCAGCAGAGAGCAAAACACTTGCGACCGATTCGAGCAACGTTTATTATGACATTGAAAAAATACACGACATAAGTATTCTACTCACTTTAATACCCCGTTCACATTACAGCGTATATCACGTGTTAAGAGTCGAAATATTGGTCGACAGAAAAAAACGTGGTCTATGAAAAGAGTCGTGGTCGTGGCCATCGCAGTTTTCATTCTTTCGATTAGACTGCCTTTTTGTGATCGCTCCGAATAGAGGCAGCCATAATTGGTGAACACGACAAAAAATATGAAATAATATAAAACCGATAAAGTGTTGCAGATTGAAGGAAGCAGCCAATCTTATGGTGAGCGATAATTGCGTCAAAAGTGAGTCAGAACGAGTTCTGACTCACTTCTGACGCAATTATTAAGCGAAATTAGTGATTACGACAGTAGGGGAAATACAGGTAATGTCGGCCTAAGTGTCCCTAATTTGGGCCCATACATAAATTCAGCAATCGACTAAATTTTCAATAGCAACAAAAAATATCCATTAGTAACGTCCCGTTCATCTAGATACAATTGATAAATAGGAGATTTTTAGCGATGGGCCTAATCATAGATCCATAGGCCAACATTAGAGACATTTCCCCTAAATGCAAGCTTGTTGCTGAGCAGCAGTGCTGATAAAAATCCTTTCTTCTACACTCAATTTAGCTGAAAATGAAGAAAACCTTAACAGATAGACCAACTACCTGCATGAATTTGAATTTTGATATAAACAAATTCCCTTGATCTAGGCAACCTCTGAGTATCAAAAATAACATTTGTTTTTCTCATTCGTAACTGGATTCTCATTATCGCCTCTGTTGTTGTAAATATTGATATTCGTCTTTATCTTGGTCGGGATGATATTGAGGATCAAATGCAAAATGATTATTTTCATTTTAAACAAATATAGCGCTGAAGAAAGTGGTTTTTAGACATAAGTCGACGGAAAATTATTGCCTCAAGCTGAACTGATGATAATATCGATGATTTAGGCAGTGTGGTCGACAATATTCAAAATAATCATTTTGCCCAAAATGTCGTTGATTATTTTGCTTTTGAGGATCACTTCTGATTTTGACAATTTTGGGTTTGATAATCGAGCACTGGTGGATATCAACAAACGCGTATTCGCTGATGTATAATAAACTCATTTGTTCATTTCGCTCGTTTCGTAACTACGAAGATGTTCAAAACAAACGCAATTCATCGACACTGGGTTGAAGCGATACTCCTTGCATGTGATGATAAATGATAAAAACAGACACTGCTGAGCAGTTATGGTGAACTTGGAGAAAAAGTTCGAGATTGAGAGAGTCTGGTAGTAGGCAGCATCGTCGGCAGTGAGAGCAAATTGTCGAACGTCTGGCAGAAAAGAGAACCTGAAAGCTCACCCGTGAGTGGAGAAAGTTTTATAGCATCGAAGGATCGGTGTGCAGAGTACAGTAACGCCAGAGGAGTGTTCATCGCTGCAAATTGGAATAACGGTAACGGCAGACCAGAGTAAGGAGTTAAAGCGCCAAGTAAGTCACTTTAAACAGATTTTTTTTTCTGTTTCGATCTGTTGTAGAGTGATTGCCATTCGATACATTCTGTTTCATCAAAATGTCTGCTTTGATTGGGACCGTAGACCATTATGTCCGGGGTTCTAGCTTTACCAGCTACATGAAACGGATGCAGATAATAATAAAAAGAACCTTTTTATCGCGCTGAGCGGTCCGGTTATTTTTGAGGAGATTGAATTGATCTATCAGGGGCTTGAAATATCAGATATTGCATATGATGATATCCCGCATAAATCACAACCATACGATTACCATATTGAAAATGGTTTATATTCCTGTGAAAACCATAATGAAAATGGTTCAGTTAACTTTAATCGAACCATACCTAGATAAAGTTTTGACCATATTGATTAAGGTTTTCGAAGGACCAACCATACAAACAATAAGTGGTTAAGAACGTTCACCATACAAAATCTAACTTTTTCCCATACCTTTTTTGCAAAGGAACTATAGCCTTACCAAATCAGAAAAGTTTCTAGTTGGATATGTAAATCCTATCCCATTATCGTTCGAATAAGGTAGTACGGTTTAGAACCAACCATTGTTGTTCACCCCTATTCTGTATTTCGTTCGAAACGAAATTCATATACAAGAAAATATTTTTTTGTATGAGAATTTCGTTCGAAACGAAATACAGAATAGGGGTGGTTAACTTCAAGATATACTATGTCCGGGTAGAAATTACCATACTTATTGATGTTATAATATTGTTGTAGCCAGTGCTGTAAATTCTCAAAATCATTTAAACATTTTTATGAAAATGAGAAAAGAAGCTATTCGCTATCAAAGGGGACCTCCTCCGAATGGGTGATATCAGTTGCTTAGTCATTTGACGAAGCCATGGATCATTCTCATTTGAGAAACGCTATGTATCATTCAATTGAGTGTAACCTACACACAAACGGAGCTCTGGTCGACATTCCGGCAAAAAAACGAAGCCAACCCGACACCAACCTGACTTCTATCAAACCCCAACCCGATGTTGACCCGACATAAACTCAAAATTGACCCGACAACAACGCGACATTGGGTCGACATCGATCTTAAACTAGCCTTACATTGATCCGACATCGGGTCAACTTGTATGTTCAGGACCATATTGCTGAATTTCTTCCATACTCCACTGTCGTATATCAAATGATACTGAGTGACTCAAATTGACAGGATGACTGAAGATGAGGATGATTATCCGTGTATGATATGATCGCGAGCAGTCGTTTCAGTAACTAACTATGGGATCTAAAGCAGGAAGCTTTGTTCATGACCAGCACAAAGACAATTATGATTTTTACAGTTATTTTACAACATTTATTTATTATTGTTGATATTGAACTACCTGCGGATCGAATTTACAAATCGATATAAAATTGATTTTATCCTGTTCGTCTTTTCTACAGGGTGCGTGACGAATTTTTGCAGTAAATTTCAAATAGTAATTTCTCATGCTTGTGCATCATGATTTAGATATATTTGGCAGCACTGGATAGCTTATACTGTTAGGTGTAAGATTTAAACAAACAATGTTGAGTAAACGTAAAGATGTCGAAACAAGAGAGCAATCTGTCAGCCGTTGTCGCTTTGTTGCGCGCCAGAGTATGCATGAAAGAAATAATTCGGTCGGTAAATTTGTCTGAAAGAACAGTGTATAATATTAAAAAAGGCTTGGGAAAGTGATAAGACGGAGCACCTGCTCATACTGCTAATAAAGCACAGAAATGGCTTACGTAAAATATTTCGTAAATTTGGGAGGAAGAAATTTGGTCCCCAAGCAGTCCCGATATCAATCCGTTGGATTATTTTGTATAGGGCGTCGTCCAACGGGATACCAATAGAACCCCTCACACCACACTTAAGTCGCTAAAAGCTAAAATCAAGGCAGTGATGACATCTATGGATCGAAACATTTTAAACCGTGCATACTGCAGTTTTTTTGAATAAATTTACTTACAACTTCCATATGTTGCGAAAGAAAATAAATCGCACAAAATTCTTGCTAGAATAACTAACTGGTGTATTTTTTCTCAAATATGCCATTTACTGCAAAAATTCATCACGCACCCTGTAATACATTGTTTTTTACTAATATGTTGTCGAATATTGTTATGTAACTTTTGAAGGCGCAATCGATTTCTTAGCTCATATTTAAACATGTTGTCATAAATCTTATCAACCATCAGTTCTCTCCCAACAACAAAATAAATATAATCATTCATGTCTGTTAAAATATGTTCTATGAGTAGGAATTGATCATTCATACTAATATAAGTCATCGGAGCCTCATTTTTTACATGATTCATGTGTCCCATATTGAATATAATTCCATTGAAATCTGTCATGAAAACTAAACTCTAGATTTGCAATATTTACTTTTATATTCGCACTACCGATGGTGAAAATGCAG
Organism: Ochlerotatus camptorhynchus; assembly: GCF_037179485.1. Classification (NCBI taxonomy): domain Eukaryota; kingdom Metazoa; phylum Arthropoda; class Insecta; order Diptera; family Culicidae; genus Ochlerotatus; species Ochlerotatus camptorhynchus. Next base: position 44,773 of record NW_027040937.1, on the reverse strand, counting down.
AGATAAAAGATACTTTGTGCGGGGTAAAATCTCGGAGCTAAAAGTAAAGCGCTGTACACTGGTTGAAGTTTCGTAAGCAAGTGCTGTGACATATTTTATTGACCTTCTTTTCGTCTCTCGAACAATGACAGATCTACCTAATCGTTTTCGATCGTTTCCGTTAAACCTTAGATAATTAAAACATAGATTTGCCACTTCGGAAAATAAACTGACAACAAAAATGTGGCGCCTAACTGAGAAAGGCGGTCAACGGGTGAACTATTTTTTCTCCCTGCGCATTCATAACTTTGCATGCTAAGATTAATTTACTTAGATTGCACAAAGAAATTATCTTGATTGGGTGCATAACGAACAAACCCAAATGGTGTTCATATATGATTTATTTTTATGCAAAATTGTCATAAATTTTCCCATGTTTACGCCCAATTTGAGTAAATATACGCTTTATGCGGCTTATTTAATCATAGCGTGCAGAGTTTTGTGATAAGCGTGTATATCTGCATTTGCGTGAACAAACACTTTGAGTACCGATTCCTGTCTGAAACAACAGTGATTCATACCAGAAACCAAAATAGGATTTCAACGGTAAGAGTTTCAAAATTGTACAAGAGCTCCTTCCAGCCCAAGTTCAAACACGTTTCACAAGCTTCTAGTGGAAAAAAGATGATTCCCTAGCTGTTGTTTTTTGATGAACATTTGAATGATATTTTCTTGGGTTTCAGCTCAAGAGACTTAGAGAAATGGATTAACGTCTGGGGTGTCATGAAATTCTCGAAAGAGTCGGTTATTTGCAGCTATCAGGATGACGAAATCATTATTCCGCTTTGCAAAACTCAGGAATTAGCGTTAATTGATGTCTAATTATCAATAATATATTATAAACTTTTCTTATCTGCAGACTGCTACCAAGAGCTGTTCCGTCTTCAAATCGGAACGTTGCGAGCCAAATTTCACGTTTAGATGGCATTAGTTCGATGGATGTTGACTTTCAATTTAGCGAGTCGGAATAGGAATGTATAGAGATTGACAATATTCATGACAATATATAGTTGCACATTATCAATATTATTGACAATATTTCTCCACCACTTAAGATTGAACACTGCTAATAAAAAGCAAAACAAAACCGATGTGAAAAAATGTCAATTTTCAAGGTCAGACGTGGAATGCGCCATCCAAAACATTAACGTACGCAGGGCAGTTTTGATTCGAAATGCACACCCATTTCGGCTGCTAAACTTTTAGTTCACCCGTTGGCCGACAGATAGCGCGCTATCAATGTTACTTTTCGAGTAAAAGCAGGGATGCCCGACTGAGCAATCTATGTTTTAATTATCTAAGATTTAAGCGGGGAGAGGGGGTAGACACCGTTTTAATTACCTCAAATGAACAGTAAACGCTGGATTTTTTGTCAGATTTATCGATGACCCGGCATGTGTTATAAGACATGATCCAACTGAACCAACCAACATAGAGTGAAAAACACCGTATTTGCTCAGAACAGTCTTTTCAGCACCTGTAAGAAAATATAGGGAACTTTAATACACTTGGATGTAAAAAATTGTGTTTAAAATAATTGTTTCACTGATCACACAGCCAAGGAAGATAATCATTCTATGTATATGCGTGTTTTTTTTTATATAGTAAGGTTTAGGAAGGCTTCAAGAAGCCTGGCCTGTAATGAAGTTGGCACGGTGTGGTATCCACTAGTTGCCTAGTGCAGCTCCACTAAATCCCATTCCTTATTCTCTCCTCTGCCTGGATCACCATGCACGGGACCACTGTTAAGCGACTACCCGGATAGAAAATAACCATTTCTAGAACAGTTAAAACTTCACTGACACCTTACTAGCTATGTTAACTTTATACACAATAGTGTTGCTATGGTTTACGGAATGTAATAAACCTAAAAGAAACACTACTTTCTACTGTTACAGTTTCTGGTATGAGCCAGCTACATTTTGTTACGGTTGATCAACTATTCGAGACTATATTAAACTATTACAAAACATTACGAATAAAAGTTGTAAACAAATTGTACAACGCTTACGTGTTTCGCTTATGTTTGCTTTATGTTTTTACATTTGGCACAAATAGAAGAAAGCGCTTTTGTTTGGAACGGCGGTCGTGAGTACATTTGGTTGATTTTGCTGAGTTATTGCATTTTTAAACCCTTACTCCAAATGGAAAACCTGTTTTAACCGGTTTTATCGCCAAGAAAAAATAATAACGTCAGTAATATCAGCTTATAGTATAAAGTATTTCTTAAAAACGCATGTATTTTCCACATATTTAGAGTCTTTGACAATCCCAGCCATGATGGCTAACAGCGGTCTACATGCGAAGGAGATTTTGAAAAAAGGAAATCGAAGCGGGTTCATTTTACCGGTGCATATTTATCAACTATAAATAGAAAGGAGGTTTGTTTTGCAGAGTGTAAACATTTTTTTATTCCAAATAATGCCGAGAGCAAGGGAGGTAACCACAAATTTAAGTTCCTTTGCAAAAAATGTATGGGAAAATTTTTGATTTCGTATGGTGAACGTTCTTAACCACACATTGTTCGTATGGTTGGTTCTTCGAAAACCTTAATCAATGTGGTTGAAGATGCTAATTTCAAATAACAGACTGAAATGGTAATTTTTATACGATAGATGAGGAGGAGATGAAAGTATAGAATTGATAGTTCCGTTTAGAGTAACGGCAGTGAAAAATGCATATAGAGAGTAGACAGCGAGCTAGGATAACTTTTAGGAAGGTACAAATCGGTTTTATCATCTCTCTTTACCAAACTCCCCCTTTGGCGAAGGATGGTGAGGGGTGCCCCCCCCCCGCTACCACTAGCAAAAAGAGATGATTGCCGACCGCTCAAGTATCAACGATGTGTTTGAAACAGTTCTACCGATTTTTACCGCACTCCAGTTGTTATTTGAAGGAAGGCTTCCAGTCGTAGGTTTGGAAATTGCATCTATTGTTACCCCTATCACGGTATGTGCTCCTGTCATCGTCAACTTGGGAGCATACCATCAATTACTGTCATTGGTCGAAAGGTACAGTACCAGCACCTACCCCACCCGTGTCCCCTCGAGATCGTCAAGTCGACGATGACAGAAGCACATTCCGTGGTAGGGGTAACAATAGCTGCAATTTGAGATGTTATGCCTGTGATCAGAGATGTTATGCCTCAGAACATCCCGGTGGTGCCGACTGGGATTGAACCCAGGCCTGCTGGGGTGAGAGGTAATCACGCTTACCACTACACCACCGGCACCGCTGTTAATCAATATGGTCAAAACTTTATCTAGGTATGGTTCGATTAAAGTTGACTGAACCATTTTCATTATGGTTTTCACAGGAAGATAAACCATTTTCAATATTGTAATCGTATGGTTGCAATTTATACGGGTACTTCGAAGGGTGACTGTGCTCATGCACTTGTCATACTCTCAGCGCTAGCAGGCGTTGCTAGATCGCTGCTCTTCTCTCCATTTACGCTGCAGCGTGACTGCCCTGCTGACGGTTTTCCAAGTGCCCTCCTCTTGACACATTTCAACGACGACATTCTCCACGTTAAGGACGGGCATCTCCCTTCGCACTGCCTCGAACCTTGGACAGTTGAAAACCACATGCTCTGGCGTTTCATCGACGTTGCCACACTCCGGACAGAGGGGTTACGCTGCGTGTCCGAACCGATGCAGGTATTTCCTGAAGCAGCCGTGGCCAGACAGGAACTGCGTTAGGTGGAAGTTGACTTCTCCGTGTTTTTTATTCACACATGTCGAAAGAATCAGTATTAGTCTATGTGTCCATCTACCGTTCTCCGTCGTGTTCCACTCCTGTTGCCACTTAGCCAATGACTCCACTCTCACAACTTTCCGTACTCTTCCGGCTTCCCTCCGGCTGTAGCACTCGGTGTCCTCCGCCAAGGTGATGCCGATAGGGATCATTCCGGCGATAACTCATACTGCTGCCGACGATATGGTTCTAGTTCTGCTTCGTTTCCAGTGTTGCAACCCAGGCAACACCTCAGTATCGATGACGGCACATCTGCAGCTTCGCTTCTTGCATCCAATCATGTCGATCGCCTCGGTTGCCAACACTTCAATCTTTTCCAGCGTCTCGCCTGTTACCGTCAAGACGATGTCGTCCGCAAAGCCAACGATCTCAACTCCTTTAGGCGCTTTTAGCGTTAGCACGTCGTTGTACATCCCGTTCCAGAGCCTTGTGGAACTCCCGCTGTGATCCTAATCGATCTCTAACCCATGGCTGTCTCGTAGACCAGAACCCAGTTCTGGAAATAACTCCTCAGGATCCTGCACAGGTAGTAAGGGACCCTCATTCTATGCAGCGCTTCGGCGATGGCCTCCCAGCTGGCGCTGTTGAACGCATTCTTGACGTCGATCGTTATCCCGGCGCAATATCGATCTCCTTTCCGCTTCTGTTTGGATGCCTTCTCAGCTCTCTCGACCGAGGGGGGCGACACATCTAAATCTCAAGTTTAGATGCTCAACAAATCTCACACTAGCGAATCAATCTTCGAACAATCATTTTTCATTTGGCGCATCTACTTGCATCGTGCATCATCTTTTTGCAGGAAATCTTCAGAATCGTCATCAATCTTCTTTTTGTCTACTCAGCGTGTGCGCAGCTAGTCACAGCAAAACACAATCTTTTCTGCATCGTAGATAGAGTCGTCCCCCTCGCTCTCGACCAATGTCCGAATTGCATCCACCGTCGATCTCCCTTTCCGGAATCCAAACTGCCTCTCCAACAATCCGTGCTCACTATCCGTGTATTTCGTCAGCCTGTTTAGGATGATCCTCTGAGTTTTCCGAGTGTATCCAACAGGCATAATTTTTTTTTTAAATTATTACCTTGATTTTTAGCCATAGGCTGGTTCATTAGGCCTGTACGATGCTGGATCCCCCGGCGGTTTTCCTGGTTTCGGCAGCAACACTAGCTTCTGTATATTCCACCTGTCATGGAAGTGACCCCTGTCCAGACATTTCTGCAGCACCATCCTGAACATGTCCGGGGATGCCTGGATCGCCGCTTCCAACACTACGTTGGGAATTCCATCCGTACCGGGAGCTTTCTTCACCTTCAATCGTTTCGCCACTGCCACGAGTTCCTCATTGGTGACTTCTTCGTACGGTGTAGGTGGCCAGGTAGTTGGGTCGTGCTTCGGGAAAAGTCCTTCCACGATGACTTTCAGCTTCTCTGGGCACATTTCAGCGGGCATCGTTGGACCTCTGATCTTCGCCATCACGACTCGGTATGCGTCGCCCGAGGGGTTGGCATCAGCGTCTCGACACAGCTCCTTAAAACAGTTTAATTTGCTCTGCTTTATCTCTCGTTTAACTGCGGCCCTGGCCGCTCGAAACACTCCTCACAGACAAGCAGACATAACACTCATAAGTTATACATCGAACAAGAATTTAACGGTCAATTTGAAAGTATCTCAGTTGGTAGTACTGCCACCTGTGGCGCGCATAGTAAATTCCCTTGCGTTTGACGTTTACACACTACCGCCATCTGTTGAGCGTACTACCCACCACAGTGTACTCAACAGATGGCGGTAATATTTTAGCGACGATGTTTTACAATGAGAAATATTCATTGTGTTATGCCTGTTTGTCTGTGCACTCCTCTTCGTTCTTCGCTGCCTGCTTCTGTTCTTGCTCTCTAAACTCGTCTTCTGGCTCTGAGACAATAAGCGTGGAGGGTGCCTAATTGCCTCGTTCCACCAGTAAACTGGACGCCGTCTATTATTTGGCTCCGGTTTCCTCGGCATGGTCGTGTCACATGCTCTCACTAACGTTTCTGTCAGCTCGTCCGCTTTCAGAGGCATGGGGTTCCTGTCCACACGGAGTGCCTCCTTGTCGAAAGCCTTCGTCTTCCACATATACATAGACATACAGCTGCTAATCCAACAAAATCCTGACCGGATGATCTAATGATGCATAGCATGATAGTGGTTTACCATCCATTGTAGCACGGAAACTAAGTCCAATGGCAATGGACTCTCTTCTCTGTTTGTCTTGATCAAGCTTAATAACCTCTGATTGTCTTCAACACGTTGCTATATGGAGGGTCAAAAACGGATTGGGTGGAGCCCTTTATCCACGAAATGTTATTAACAAGGAGTTGGCATCCCCAATCTCCCCGTCCAAATCGCTTCAATCGGGTGCTAACCGGATGATCTAATAAACAAAAAGTCAAATACGAAAACAAAAAGACAGTAAAGCTAACATAATAAATTCTTAAACTGACGGAACAAGATTTTTTCAGGTTAGCTGGGATTACCTTAAATGAATAGTCGACGCTAGATGTTTAGTCAGATTTAACAGTGTTGCATGTGTTGAAGGACTGAACCAATCAAACTGCGCGAAAAATGAGACCGTTTTTGAAAGTTTTAAGTGCTCTGAGCAGTCTTTTCAGTACCTAGAAGAAAGTATTATACACTTGAGTGTTAACATTTTTGGTTAAAATAAATGTCATCCAAGGAAGATACAATCTTCCTATATCATTAAAAAAGTTGCGAAACCATATCCTTCATATCATCAATGAATGTAGTTTTTAAGTACAGTATATCCCCCCGAAAAAAAAAATACAGTGGAATTTTCAGTGGAAACAATGCTCTAACATTAATATTTATTGTCGACAATAAAAATAATTGTTATAATGTTGTACTCTTCCGAAAACGGCAAAACTGCTACCTAGCTGTACAATGAATGTACATAATAAAATGTTGTTACAATGTTTTTTATCGTATTTTTCATTTATTTTATTGTTAACATGATTCGATCATGCACAATAATGAACAACTCTATTACAATAAAAATTGTTGTTACATTAAATATTGGTGTATTTTCATTGTGGGTTACTTCACGAACAATAAAAATAAATCTGATTGAAGCATGCAGACTATGAGAGGGTCAGCAACACTGCCAATGTAATTAAGATAGGCGCTGCTCGTATGGCTCTGGCTTTGACAGTTCGTTTGGCTCAAAACCAGGCAGTCCGCGTCCGCTCATATCTTATCCTAGACCCTCTCTAAAGCTTAATGGAGACCTTTTCCGTGCAGTCAATAATCATACAATAATAATAAAAAATTCCACCACTTGAAGATGTCAGGAAGGAACTCTCAGGTGGAAGCATATTTCATGGGCGATTCTCTCCAGTCGAATGCATTAACTTTTCAACGACGCTCAACCACCAAGGAGACGTGACCTAGGGATATCGAGCGCAGGGGAGTTGGCCTGCATTTCTCACAAGTTCCGGATCGAATCTCGATCCATAACCAATAAAAAAAGGACCACCCGTAACAGACATACCACCCCCTTCCCTTCCCGGGGCAATGTTTTATTTTTTCGATTTATTTTTAAAGTCGATAAAGTAGATCTGTCAAGCCAACACATACACTCTAAAGTACTCTGTTATTGTTTTTAATCAATAAATTCGCCAACCAACAGTAAAATAACAATAATATATAATGTTATTAAAAAAATATATGGGAAAATCACGAAAATTTCATTGTTAAGATACTTAACAACCCCCCTTTTTTATTGTAAATTTTCCATTTACCATGAAATTTATTGTTTTGTACAACATAAATCAAGGTAAATTTATTGTAGACGTAACAATATAAATCATTGTTAAGACAATAATTTTCGTCTTATTGTTACATTGTTTTTTAATGTATTTTTGTTGTTTTATTTTTTTTCGGGCCTGCTTATCCACCAAATGCTGACCGGATGATCTTATAAAGAAAATGTGAAATACTAAAACAATAAGACAGTAAAGCTAACATAATAAATTCTACAACTGACGAAACAAGATTTTTTTCGGATTAGCTGGGATTAGCGATTTGTTCACAGAAAATTATCATAAGAATTGGTTTTGCGAAGATTTGCTGGTGATCGAATCAAAACGCTTGTGTACAGAACAAAACTTTTATTTCCACAAAATTTCTTCTCTTTCTTTTTCTTCTCTCGGTCCTACGCAGTACAATCGATTGATGGGCTTGATCGTCACACAAGATGCGCAACTCTGCCATGATTTGCACCTACGAAAGTCGTCCCATTGTCGGAATACATGTTGGTTACCATACCACGTCTGCTAATGAAGCGCTACAGCGCAGCGATGAGATTCTCGGCCGTTAAGATGGATACCAATTCAATATAAATTGCCTTGGTGGCCAAACAAATAAACACAGCTGTTGACTACGCCCCGTTGTTGGTAACTAGAGCGTCGGTACCCCCACTCGACGCTGCATCACTGCGCGCCACACCTGGCACTGGCGAAGGGATCGGCTGCGATACCTAGGACAGACAACAAACCAATCAGACAAAAGAAGATACTAGTTACACAGACAAACAGACATAACACATTGAATATTTCTCGTTGTAAAACATCGTCGCTAAAACATTACCGCCATCTGTTGAGTACACTGTGGTGGGCACTACGCTGAACAGATGGCGGTAGTGTGTAAACGTCAAACGCAAGGGAATTGACTACGCGCCACAGGTGGCGGTACTACCAACTACGATACTTTTAAATTGTCCGTTAAATGCTTGTTCGATGAACCACTTTCGAGAGTTATGTCTGTTTGTCTGTGCTAGTTACATGTTATAGTGAAGGTAGTATATTATTAAAATCTAAATTTGTCCTATAATATAGTGCTAAAACCTATGTTAACCTATCTAGTGCTTAAACCTTGACCGTTAATATTAAATTCAACATAAGGTTACAACTACGGCTAGAAAATGAGGAGAAATTAGTGCTATACTATAAATACTACAAACTACTACTACATCTACACAAGTGTACGCTAAAGCTGCGCATAGCTAGGGATGCTCTAGTATTATGTGGAAGAGAAGTTGAACTGCTAAAATAATTTATAACCTCCCTTTTACTCTCGGCAATAAACGTTAATGAATTCGGCAAATTCAGGCGACATCCGCAACTATTCTTCCAACATTTTATAAATTCTTTTATAATGCATGTATGTATGTATGTATGTAAGTAGCCACCATTCTAGCTTGGGTCTTGACCTGCATGCGGCTCCACTCAACAGCAAGATCAAATTTCGTCATCATTCTGAATTCAACATACTGCTGTATGAAGGGCCAAAAGGGGTTGGACGGGCCCGTAAGCAGAGACACTTACGCGAAACCCGCGGGAATAAGAGTCCTTCCAACAATATGATATAACAAATCGAATAACGAAATTCGCAATACATGTTAAGCTTTCCACGGGACGATTTGTTTAAGAAGAGCGCGTCAAATTCATTGCAACTGTTGAAGTGAAATGTAACTATCTATAATGACAGTACACATTCCCTCCTAGACTCCGGTTGGCAATCCACTCCATTGTCCAGTTACAACTTCAATGATGCCCTGATGCTCCCTCCCGTCCCAGCATTTATTGTAATTTACATTATAAAATTATATATAATCATGTTATATATAATGTAAATAAAATATGCAGTAAAATGAAAAATATAATAAAAAATAAAGATGTTTTACAAAATACAAATAACCTAGATTATTGGGTCCTATACACACACTTTTTGTTTTATGTGCCATGAAATGGCATAATGCATCATTGTATGTTTTGAAAATATAATTCTAAATTATTGAATCAATGACCGAAAATCGAGGTTATTTGGACATGAGACATTATATTTACAAGGATACCACCAAAGCGACCATCAAACGCACTGCCCACTAAAGCAACTATCTTCAACTGGAACGTACTCTCCAAATCAATACATTCGGGAGCGCATTCCCGATGCTTACTTTTCTCTAGTCATTCTTAAACAATTCCCCCTCCAGTGACTCCAACCACACAACAACCAAATATCACTCTTCTTTTTCAAATTTTATAAATTCTTTTATAATGTCGAAGAAGTCGTCCAGCCCTGCTGGAAGCGCCGTTGGAATGTCAACACCAGGGATGGTTGGAGAAACTGGAGAAGATTCCGTCGCAGAAACCGCGACGAAAAAGGCAGGTCCACCCGTTGTCATCGTTTCCCCTTCTAGCACCGAAGGCCAGGTAAATGCTGACGTTTCCAATAATAGAAATCCCCATACAACTGGATCAACGGTATCTAACGCTGTCAATGTTGGCAATACCGCCACCGGTACCGCGATCGGAGTCAGGCGCAATCCAATCCGCGGCGCTCGAAGAAACCGGGATTACCAGTGTCAGTTGTGTGAAGAGCGTGATAACGAAGAAATGGTGCAGTGTGATGGTTGCGATCGGTGGTTCCACTTCGTCTGTGTGCAAGTTTTGGAAAAAATTGCTAATGTCAGTTGAGTCTGTCCGAACTGTAAGGTCCCACGCAATCCGCCCACTAGTTTCACCAATACAACGACCGCACAACAGTCATGGATGTCAGGAAAGAACTCTCAGGTGGAAGCATATTTCATGGGCGATTCTCTCCAGTCGAATGCATTAACTTTTCAACGACGCTCAACCACCAAGGAGACGTGACCTAGGGATATCGAGCGCAGGGGAGTTGGCCTGCATTTCTCACAAGTTCCGGATCGAATCTCGATCCATAACCAATAAAAAAAGGACCACCCGTAACAGACATACCACCCCCTTCCCTTCCCGGGGCAATGTTTTATTTTTTCGATTTATTTTTAAAGTCGATAAAGTAGATCTGTCAAGCCAACACATACACTCTAAAGTACTCTGTTATTGTTTTTAATCAATAAATTCGCCAACCAACAGTAAAATAACAATAATATATAATGTTATTAAAAAAATATATGGGAAAATCACGAAAATTTCATTGTTAAGATACTTAACAACCCCCCTTTTTTATTGTAAATTTTCCATTTACCATGAAATTTATTGTTTTGTACAACATAAATCAAGGTAAATTTATTGTAGACGTAACAATATAAATCATTGTTAAGACAATAATTTTCGTCTTATTGTTACATTGTTTTTTAATGTATTTTTGTTGTTTTATTTTTTTTCGGGCCTGCTTATCCACCAAATGCTGACCGGATGATCTTATAAAGAAAATGTGAAATACTAAAACAATAAGGCAGTAAAGCTAACATAATAAATTCTACAACTGACGAAACAAGATTTTTTTCGGATTAGCTGGGATTAGCGATTTGTTCACAGAAAATTATCATAAGAATTGGTTTTGCGAAGATTTGCTGGTGATCGAATCAAAACGCTTGTGTACAGAACAAAACTTTTATTTCCACTAAATTTCTTCTCTTTCTTTTTCTTCTCTCGGTCCTACGCAGTACAATCGATTGATGGGCTTGATCGTCACACAAGATGCGCAACTCTGCCATGATTTGCACCTACGAAAGTCGTCCCATTGTCGGAATACATGTTGGTTACCATACCACGTCTGCTAATGAAGCGCTACAGCGCAGCGATGAGATTCTCGGCCGTTAAGATGGATACCAATTCAATATAAATTGCCTTGGTGGCCAAACAAATAAACACAGCTGTTGACTACGCCCCGTTGTTGGTAACTAGAGCGTCGGTACCCCCACTCGACGCTGCATCACTGCGCGCCACACCTGGCACTGGGGAAGGGATCGGCTGCGATACCTAGGACAGACAACAAACCAATCAGACAAAAGAAGATACTAGTTACACAGACAAACAGACATAACACATTGAATATTTCTCGTTGTAAAACATCGTCGCTAAAACATTACCGCCATCTGTTGAGTACACTGTGGTGGGCACTACGCTGAACAGATGGCGGTAGTGTGTAAACGTCAAACGCAAGGGAATTGACTATGCGCGCCACAGGTGGCGGTACTACCAACTACGATACTTTTAAATTGTCCGTTAAATGCTTGTTCGATGAACCACTTTCGAGAGTTATGTCTGTTTGTCTGTGCTAGTTACATGTTATAGTGAAGGTAGTATATTATTAAAATCTAAATTTGTCCTATAATATAGTGCTAAAACCTATGTTAACCTATCTAGTGCTTAAACCTTGACCGTTAATATTAAATTCAACATAAGGTTACAACTACGGCTAGAAAATGAGGAGAAATTAGTGCTATACTATAAATACTACAAACTACTACTACATCTACACAAGTGTACGCTAAAGCTGCGCATAGCTAGGGATGCTCTAGTATTATGTGGAAGAGAAGTTGAACTGCTAAAATAATTTATAACCTCCCTTTTACTCTCGGCAATAAACGTTAATGAATTCGGCAAATTCAGGCGACATCCGCAACTATTCTTCCAACATTTTATAAATTCTTTTATAATGCATGTATGTATGTATGTATGTAAGTAGCCACCATTCTAGCTTGGGTCTTGACCTGCATGCGGCTCCACTCAACAGCAAGATCAAATTTCGTCATCATTCTGAATTCAACATACTGCTGTATGAAGGGCCAAAAGGGGTTGGACGGGCCCGTAAGCAGAGACACTTACGCGAAACCCGCGGGAATAAGAGTCCTTCCAACAATATGATATAACAAATCGAATAACGAAATTCGCAATACATGTTAAGCTTTCCACGGGACGATTTGTTTAAGAAGAGCGCGTCAAATTCATTGCAACTGTTGAAGTGAAATGTAACTATCTATAATGACAGTACACATTCCCTCCTAGACTCCGGTTGGCAATCCACTCCATTGTCCAGTTACAACTTCAATGATGCCCTGATGCTCCCTCCCGTCCCAGCATTTATTGTAATTTACATTATAAAATTATATATAATCATGTTATATATAATGTAAATAAAATATGCAGTAAAATGAAAAATATAATAAAAAATAAAGATGTTTTACAAAATACAAATAACCTAGATTATTGGGTCCTATACACACACTTTTTGTTTTATGTGCCATGAAATGGCATAATGCATCATTGTATGTTTTGAAAATATAATTCTAAATTATTGAATCAATGACCGAAAATCGAGGTTATTTGGACATGAGACATTATATTTACAAGGATACCACCAAAGCGACCATCAAACGCACTGCCCACTAAAGCAACTATCTTCAACTGGAACGTACTCTCCAAATCAATACATTCGGGAGCGCATTCCCGATGCTTACTTTTCTCTAGTCATTCTTAAACAATTCCCCCTCCAGTGACTCCAACCACACAACAACCAAATACCACTCTTCTTTTTCAAATTTTATAAATTCTTTTATAATGTCGAAGAAGTCGTCCAGCCCTGCTGGAAGCGCCGTTGGAATGTCAACACCAGGGATGGTTGGAGAAACTGGAGAAGATTCCGTCGCAGAAACCGCGACGAAAAAGGCAGGTCCACCCGTTGTCATCGTTTCCCCTTCTAGCACCGAAGGCCAGGTAAATGCTGACGTTTCCAATAATAGAAATCCCCATACAACTGGATCAACGGTATCTAACGCTGTCAATGTTGGCAATACCGCCACCGGTACCGCGATCGGAGTCAGGCGCAATCCAATCCGCGGCGCTCGAAGAAACCGGGATTACCAGTGTCAGTTGTGTGAAGAGCGTGATAACGAAGAAATGGTGCAGTGTGATGGTTGCGATCGGTGGTTCCACTTCGTCTGTGTGCAAGTTTTGGAAAAAATTGCTAATGTCAGTTGAGTCTGTCCGAACTGTAAGGTCCCACGCAATCCGCCCACTAGTTTCACCAATACAACGACCGCACAACAGCAAGTAAATCCACCCCGAAGAAAACTACATCGCTACGGTCAAAGAGCAAGGTCAGCTCCAACACCAGTGGATCGAGAAGGATGAAGGAACTCGAGTTGAAGAAACTCGAGGAGTTCGAGTTAAAAAGGCGGTTCCTCGAACGGAAGTACCAACTAATGAAGGCTTATGGAAGCGAGACATCTACGGAGGCTGATGACGTCGAAGACAACATGTCCAAGATCTAGGTGCTCAGTGCAACCGCTTCTGGCAAATTCATCCTAATATTGAACAACCGCAATCCATTCCGAGCGCGCCACGGATACAGTTTGAGCAATTTTCGTCGAATAAACGGCGTGCTTCACATCCTCAGGATGGAACAGTGTTCATGCCAGGAACGATACCGGAAATGTGCCATCGCCAGCGTCGTCAAGGGATTCGGGAATCAGCAGCTGGTACGAGATCTTCCTACGTTCCGGAATTAAATCCAAGCATACGAAGTGACGACCCGCGCCATGACTTGTTCTACCGCCAGCAGATGCAGGCACAGAGCTATGCCAGACCATCTTTCATCCCTTCGATGAATTTGGGTACCCTGGAGGAAGCCAACCAGTTCGTACCTGGCCAGCGCTCGACACGGATTCGATCGGGCAATCCGAGACCAGGCACACCAGTTACGATTCCAGAGGAGCCGGTCAGTATTCTAAATCGAAGCCAAATTGCAGCTCGACAGGTGGTGTCCAAGGATCTACCTGAATTCAGTGGAACGTTGCAAGAGTGGCCTCTATTCTACTCCGTGTTCACGTCGTCCACGCAGATGTTTGGATTCACAAATGAGGAGAACATGCTGAGACTACGGAAGTGTTTGAAAGGGAAGGCGCTGGAGGCAGTGAGGTACGAGCTACTTTTTCCTTCAAACGTAGCAGACGTATTGGGAACGCTAAAGATGCTCTACAGGCGTCCAGAAGCGATAGTACAGTCGATCGTCAAGGAGATCAGGAACCTGCCTCCACCAAACACGGAAAAGTAAGTTTTGCGTTAACGGTGAAGAACATGGTCGCAACAATCAGAGCATGTAACGTCGACGACTTTATCTTAAAAAAATAGTCGCTCTATTGTCATCATATAGATCGCCCCACCCAGAACCATGGGAGTTGTTTAGTTCGATAGCTTGGTCTGCAGGGAAATTAGTCACTAAATCACAACACACGATTTTGCCTTGAACAATTCTTAGTTTTATTGACACCTTTTTTACAGAGCGAACTGAACTCATAAACTCCTTTGAATGGACTGTACTCTTCCCATTTTCTCCTAATATCTGCTGCCTGTCCAAACGTAGCAGGTTCATTCACGTTTGCGCTTTGTGCTTTCACGAATCCATAAAAAAGCTCTTGTCTATAGTGTCCTGCGCCGCGCTGAAAAATACATTCTGTGCGCCATCAAAGCAACCAGTTTCTTCTCTTTTATTTTGACATTGTAATTTTTTTCCGTTCATTCTCCCCGCGTTGAGATCTCTAGCTCAACAGATGGAAGAAAGGCAATCTTGGTTATTTATCTCTTGTACTCGCCAGCCGTAGTCTTGACCGTCACTAGACGGACCACGTCGTCGTTGCCAGAATGTGGTCAACTCCTCAAAAGTGAGCTTGGTTTCGCCGACGACTCGCTTCAAATGATGCTTCATGGATTTTACTCCAGTTTCCCAAATGCCACTGAAATGAGGACTTCTTGGAGGAATAAAATGCTAGCAAATGCCCTTCACTGCACAGAACTCTTCCACTTTCCGCTGATGTTGTTGGTCATTGAACAAGTCCCTGAGTGCAGCAAGTTCATGATTGGCACCCACAATGCAGTTCCGTTGTTTGAATAAATATCACTTGGCAAACCACGCTTGCTCACAAATCGGTGCAGTGCAGCAATGAAGTTGTCCGTCGTGAGATTGGAGACCACTTCAAAGTGAATTGCCTTTACTACCATGCATACAAAAACAACCACATATGCTTTGTAAACCTTTGGACTTCTTCCTCCTAGTGGAGGCGAACCAGCCCAAGGCTGAAAGCCTCCTAATAAAGTTAAATAATAATAATTCTTCCTCCTAGCTTCAGTAGAAACGGGCCAGCATAATCAATTCCAACATTTGAAAATACTGGCCCTTTACTTTACTTACACGGAACTCTGGAATGTCACCCATGAAATGACTCCCTGCTATCGGATAGCACCTTGCACAAATTTGGCATTTCGAAATTACTTTCTTGATGATAAGTTTCGCTTTCACTGGCCAGTACCGCTCTCGCACAATAGCCAGCAGCCCACCTTGACCGACGTGATGATGCTCCTCATGCAATTTCCGAATCAAAATCTCCATGACGTAATGTTTCTCTGGGAGTAGCATCTGATGCTTTCCATCGTATGGAATTGCAGAGTACTTCAGACGACCTCCAACACGAATAAGGTGATCTTCTCCTACGAATGGAGCCAAACTCGACAGATTGTGGCGCTTGTTCGACCTTGACCGTAGCAACTTCAGAAGATCACTAAACGTTTCTTGCTGAATCAGCCTTACAATAACCTTTTCGGCCTTCACTATTTCTTCTGCCGTAACACTCTTGGTAACACTAATCACATCTTTTTCTTTCTTCAGGTCAATAAACCTCATCACGTAGGCCCAAGCCCTTTGAAGCTTCCAGTAATCACTCACTCTGTTGAATTACATTGGCGGTTCACTTCTCACAGCCACCAACACCCTTGCTGGCCTTCTGGCTCATCTGTTTTAAACGCCTGCTTCCACAGCATCGATGGGCCATTCCACCCCGATTTTTTGTTCACCAGGTCGATTGGCAATTCACCTCTCGAGATGGCATCTTTTCTTTTTCTTCCGACCTGATATAATTCCAAGTGTAACCTGGAGTTAGTTCCAGCACCGCTGTCACCCGGTTGGCGACGAACTGATTCAACGCCAGAGGTATTTTCTTCAGCCAACACAAAACAATTTGTGAATCACACCATAAGATGACCTCATCAAAATTGATTGTCATCGATGAAATTACCTTTCGA
Organism: Ochlerotatus camptorhynchus; assembly: GCF_037179485.1. NCBI lineage: Eukaryota > Metazoa > Arthropoda > Insecta > Diptera > Culicidae > Ochlerotatus > Ochlerotatus camptorhynchus. The sequence goes on along the minus strand of NW_027040937.1, from coordinate 28,084 downwards.
ACCAACTCAGCTAACAATTTAGCATCGCACAACTCTAAACGGGGAATGGTCACCGGTTTCAGTGGGGCCACCCTTGATTTGCTAGCGACCAGATTAACTTCGATTGTGCCTTCTGCTGTTATGCTTCGGATATAAACCACTGCTCCATATGCCCGCATGGAGGCATCAGAAAATCCATGTAATTCAATCCATGTCGCATTACTGAGAACTACACAACGTTGCTTTTGTTTTTGATTGATTGCCGGTAGCTCTTCTCGAAAATGCTGCCATTGATGCAACAATTCGTCGGGAAGCTGCTCATCCCAGTCTAGTCCAAGACGCCATAAATCTTGCATGATCATTTTCGCACAGGTGATGACTGGTCCCAGGAATCCCAATGGATCGAAAAGCCAACCGATATCCGACAACACCTCACGCTTCGTAGAAGAAATCTTCCCATCAATCAACGGCTCGACGTGGAAAATGAAATAATCTTCCGAATGATTCCAGATAAATCCTGTGGGAGATGACGACAACCAGTAAACGCCCCGCATAAGCGCGAACCATAAATTGACCTTACCGATAATGGTTATAAATTGTTTATAATCCCTGCTAAACTTCAACTGAAATGGTTATGGAACTTTACATGAACGTTTAATGATAAAGTTTTAACCTTAAGTATTATAGTTTTTTGGAAGTGGACCTTACCAATAATGGGTTGTTAAGAACCATTACCATTCAAAATTCTTGTTTTCTCCATACATTTTCGGAAAGAAAACTATATTAGAACGTTTTAACTTATGGTTTGAGAACATTAATGGTTATGGTTATGGTAACCAGTAAAGTTCATGAATGGTTTTGTAACATCGATCAACTTTATGTGGAATATATCGCGAATTGGTTGCCTGTAAATTACTGATTACCAATTCACGATATATTTCACGTAAAGTTGAGCGATAATACAGAACCATTAATGGACCTTACTGACTACCATAACCATAACCATTAATGTTCTCAAACCATAAGTAAAAACGTTCTAATATAGTTCTCTTTCCGAAAATGTATGGAGAAAACAAGAATTTTGAATGGTAATGGTTCTTAACAACCCATTATTTGTAAGGTCCGCTTCCAAAAAACCATAATACATAAGGTTAAAACTTTATCACACAAACGTTCATGTAAAGTTCCATAACCATTTCAGTTGAAGTTTAGCAGGGATTATAAACAATTTATAACCATTATCGGTAAGGTCATGTGATGGTTCGCGTTTATGCGGGGCAGCATGCCATGATAATTTTGAATTTGTTCCATGTTACCATAGTAACCTCTATATAAGCTCGGTAATAAAGAACATTCACTCTCTTATAGTTTTGTACATCGTAGGATACACAAGTGTTTTATTCCCACGATCTATGGCCATTCCAATAAATCCAAGTGTCTTGATTGTATTATTAATCCCAGATTCTTCGAAACTGACTTGCTTTTCTTGCAGATCCTCTGGAATTGCAGCTAGGACCTCTGCACTATTCGCACAGAATTTGTGAACGCCGAACCCTCCTCGAACCAATAATGCTGATAGTTCTTTGTATGTATCGATCACCGTTTCGACCAATTGTTCACCGGTTAGAAAATCGTCCACATAACTGTCCTTTTCGATAACTTGCGCGGCCAGTGGAAACTGTGTACCTTCGTCTGCAACCAGTTGAATCAATGCCTTTGTCGCATCATACGGTGAACTTGCCACACCGTACGTTACAGTTTGCAGCTGCTCGAACACCTTCCATTCACCGTTTTCATCACACCACACAATCTTATGGTACTTGCAATCATCTGGATGTATACCGACTTGACGGTACATTTTTGGAACATCGGCTGTCAGTACCACTTGATGGCCACAGAAGCGCAGAATTATCTCCACCAGATCACTTTGTACAGTAGGCCCAACCATTACAGCATCATTCAACGAGACTCCAGAAGTTGTTTTTGCCGATGCGTCGAAAACTACCCTGGTTTTCGTTGTGGAACTAGAGGTCTTGTACACAGCGTGATGCGGAATGAAGTATCCGCCTTCATCTACGACCTCCGCTTGCTTCATATGACCGAGAGCTATGTACTCTGTCATTAACTCAAAATACTGCATACGTTTCTCAGGATTCCTTAACAAGGAAATCATCAGTCGATCATAACGCTTCTTCGCCATAACAAAAGAATCACCAAGTTGATCCTTTAGCTCGTTGAACGGAAGTCGCACTACATAGCGGCCTTGATCATCCCTAGCATGAGTGTCCTTGAAATGCTCCTCAACAGCAGCTTCTGCCACCGACAAAGTTGAACCCAGACGAACGTCCTCGATTTCCCAAAACTTCACCATAGTTTCATTCAGGATCTCTTCTTGTTTACCGAACTGACACAAACGTGCACGTGGTGCACCTCTCCTACTTAGCACTGAACCTCCGACGATCCAGCCGAATTCAGTTTCAGCTAAGGTTACAGCACTGTTCTCTATCTGCAAGCGTCCCTTCTTCACCAAGTCGAAAAATATTTCGTTGCCAATAATCATATCAATTTCTCCTGGAGCATAGAACAACGGATCCGTGACAGAATTTTCGTTGAAACTAAGTACTTTACTCGAGTCTGAATGTCGTTGAGACCAGTGATAGGAAGATCGATGCGATCCATCTTCAACATCAACTTACTTGCCAACCTCTCTGTGAGTATGTGACTGTCGGATCCTGAATCTAACAGCGCACGACACTTAACGGTGGAACCTCCTGTTCCTACCACGAAAATCTCTGCGGTTGACAACAGTACCTGTCGCTTTGTTGTGCCAATCTGTGCACACAATGTCGTTGCACTTGAGCATTCTACGGCTTGCTGATCCTGTGTTTGCTCTTGCGTCTTCATGCCTGGTGACGGGGACTTATCTTCTTCACTCGTTTTCTCTGCTGTATCTCTAGGATGCAACAGACTATGATGCTTCCGATAGCAACCTTGGACCTTGCACCATTGGTCTGACGGACAGTCGATTACACGATGTTTTTGTTTCAGGCAATTGTAGCATAAACCCGCCTTTGCAGCAAATGATTTGCGTTCCGGGAACTCCATACTCTGGAACTTCGAGCACTTATAAATAACGTGCTCTGCATCACTTCTCTTGCCGTCTGGATGAACGACTTCGATGTCTGTACTTGAACCTTCTGGTTACTCATTGGACGTTGTTTGGTCTGTACCATTACCTGTTGTTGCTGTGAGCGATTCGTACGCTGTAGAACGCGTCCTCGTTCCCGAAGAAATTCAACAAATCTATCGTATTTAGGAATTTCTCCCTGCGTATCGTTGTCGAGTTTCTTATAGAGAACGTTAGACACAATCAATTCCCCCAAGCCTTCGACAGGATAGCCATGACCTTTCAAAGAATCGACGTGCTTCGTACACGTTTCAACCAGCTGAGAAATCGATTGCCCACGGTTGACCTTTGCGCAATCCAACTTCCAACAATCCAACGTCAACTTGAGTGTCCAGTATCAGCCGTTTATCCTCGTATGCGTCCTCCAGAATCTTCCAAACCATTTCGTAGTCGTTGTTGTTCACGACGTCCTGATCGATCTTACTCCTCGCAGAACCGCTTAGGGCATTCCGCAAATGCAGAATCTTAATCGCCGGTATCTCGTTCGGGTACTTTGCCATAATGCTCGTGAAAAGGCTCTTGAAGCTGTACCAATTCTCCGGTGTCCCGTCAAACGTTGGAAATGAAGCATGCAGTTGCGGTGCTGGCGCTTGCACAATAATCGGCTGTTGAAAACTAGAGTCACTACTTGACGTACCTGGTCTTACATTACTTGCTTCTTGCGCTGCGGCGATCATAGTATGCAAGTCAACGTAAAGTTCGTTGTGAATTTTTTCGAAGACCGCATACTCTGCGTTCAGCAGCTCGTTGATTTCTCGGCAGCAGCACGGAAATATCGGAATGTATTTTGTCGAATTCGTTCGCACACCGCCGCCGTATATCAAGGTGAAGATTGAGCAAACGAATGCAACGATTCCTTCATCCTGATGAATGTATCTATGATCAGTTCATGCCGATTCATCAGCACCTCCAAGTTGGATTCCATTGCTTTCTTCTTTTCGAGCAGTTCTTTAAAAAGCTTCTGTTCCGCGATTGACGGAATTGTATTCTCTTGTTCACTACGTGAACCTGTTAGCGCTTCCAAAATGTTTCTTGTTGTTAATTGTTGCAACACTCCTCGTGGTGTTTCACAGTCACTCATGTCTACACTTCTCCGGAATCGTTCAACTAGTGATGTACCACGGGCACGTCTACTAGTTCACTTTGATTTTGAGTTACTATATGCACACGGTGCATCACAAATTGTAACGTTCGTTTTATCGGCTTCCAGCCTCACTACGCACACGTTGCGTTTAATTGTCCAACATCCACATTTACACGTTGCGTTTAATTGTCCAACATCCACAATTTTACCCATTAATGAGTATCTGTTACCCATTAATGATTAACAATTACTCATTAATGGGTAACAGATACTCACCCGAAAAAAAATAACAACAAAAATACAATAAAAAACAATGTAACAATAAGACGAAAATTATTGTCTTAACAATGATTTACATTGTTACGTCTACAATAAATTTACCTTGATTTATGTTGTACAAAACAGTAAATTTCATGGTAAATGGAAAATTTACAATAAATAAGGGGGGTTGTTAAGTATCTTAACAATGAAATTTTCGTGATTTCCCCATATATTTTTTTTACAATAACATTATATATTATTGTTATTTTACTGTTGGTTGGCGAATTTCTTGATTAAAAAAAATAACAGTGTACTTTAGAGTGTATGTGTTGGCTTGACAGATCTACTTTATCGACTTTAAAAATAAATCGAAAAAATAAAACATCGCCCCGGGAAGGGAGGGGGGTGGGTGGTATATGTATGTTACGGGTGAGTCCTTTTTTACTGGTTATGGATTGAGATTCGATCCGGAACTTGTGAGAATTGGAGGCCAACATCCCTGCACTCGATCTCCCTAGGTCACGTCTCTTTGGTGGTTGAGAGTCGTTGATAATCTAATGCATTCGACTGGAGAGAATCGCCCATGAAATATGCTTCCACCTGAGAGTTCCTTCCTGACATCTTAGCGGTGGAATTTTTTATTATTATTGTATGATTATTGACTGCACGGGAAAGGTCTGCATTAAGCGGGATTTAGATAAGGCGGGTGAGTTGAATTCAACTCAAACCGATCTGGTCGTAGGCGTTCAACTGACTTGGCAACGAATAGAGCCAAACGAACTGTCAAAGCAAGAGCCATACGAGCAGCGCCTATCTTGATTACATTGGCAGTGTTGCTGACCCTCTCATAGTCTGCATGCTTCAATCAGATTTATTTTTATTGTTCGTGAAGTAACCCACAATGAAAACACACCAATATTTAATGTAACAACAATTTTTATTGTAATAGAGTTGTTCATTATTGTTCGTGATCGAATCATGTTAACAATAAAATAAATGAAAAATACAATAAAATTCATTGTAACAACATTTTATTATGTACATTCATTGTACATCTAGGTAGCAGTTTTGCCGTTTTCGGAAGGGTACAACATTATAACAATCATTTTTATTGTCGACAATAAATATTAATGTTAGAGCATTGTTTCCACTGAAAATTTCACTGTAATTTTTTTTTCGGGCATTAATGGGTAAAAAATTTACTCATTTAATGAGTTAAGCCACTTTTCTTCAAAATGGTTCTTTTTCAACCATTAATGGGTACTTTCAAGTTAGCGTGTACAGCGCAGTCTGGCAGTGCTTATGTTTTGTCTGCTACATTCTTATCCACTAGATATCCCGAGCAAAGCTGGAGATCAAATTGAAATCAAAATTTGCTGTTATGATGTAACTTATTTTGAATACTCCAGTTGATCTCATTTTGGTTGACTTAACGGTTAACACAGCAAAAATGAGAGCAAACTTTTACACTGTTGAATCAAATGGAAAACTAATCTTGCTTTCAATAAAATCAATTTGATTACTGATTTTGCATTCATAATGTTTAACTGAATACGGGCATGGCGTAAATGGTTAGTGTCCATGCTTCCCACACTGACAGAGTTGAGCTCAAATTTCACCCCGGGCAAGTCATGAATGACCTAAAATGTGTTAAACAAAACAAATAAACAATAATCATTAGACAAAAACGACAGATGAACTTAGATTAAATTTTAAACAAGACGTTAACAGCAAAATTTTAAGTTAAGTTGCTTTCATTTAAAAAGTTTTGACTGCATAATGAAAGCAAATTATGATATCAGACTTATGTCGTGACAATTTAAATCAAAATGAGTTTTCATTATGATAGGAACTGCAAACTTTAATATCGATTTGCTTTCATTTTGTTAACCGACTTTGCTCGGGTAGTGTGACATCACATTTGCTGTTGTATTGAAAAGAGATGGTTAAGTTTTCCTCACCATACCAGTTGATATTTATGAAAAATGGGCAGTTTTGGCGTTGGAACATGCACTTCCAATGAATTTTACCAATACATTTAGAAAATGATGATCGAAGAATATTTCAAAAAGAAGAAGTAAACAAAATAATGACCCTTTGTAGAACCTTAAAGTGAACTGGATGAAATGATTGTTTTATCAAAATTATGTTAAAGTTAACTACTATTCATATTTGCTAATTAATACCTAAATGTAATTTTTAATTTTATGAAGATAAGTTGCTCAGAATAGCAGCCTGTAATTCCGTACCAGAATCCGCCTCCAATTTAATGTCTTTTGTGGATTCGTAGTAGCAAAGTTGTGCTAAAAGCTAAATAGTTACCTAAAAATACTACCTAAAGGGTGATACGGTCAAAATTTGGTCAATATCAACTTGACGTATTTCTTTCAATTTTGCATTTAAAAAACCTGAACACCCCTCATTTTGAAGGTGTGTGTGTGTAGAATGTTGCTCCTATTTTGATTTTGGAATTCACTCTTCAGTTGTCAAAATGCCGTTAAAACAAGAAGAGCAGCGTATCAAAATTTTGCTCGCGCATCGCGAAAATCCGAGCTACTCGCACGCAAAGTTGGCAAAATCGCTAAAAGTTGCCAAATCAACCGTTACAAATGTAATTAAAGTGTTTGGGGAACGTTTGTCGACAGCCAGGAAGTCTGGATCGGGGGGAAATCGAAAACCGGAAGCCGCTGAGACGACAAAGAGAGTTGCCGGTAGTTTCAAGCGAAACCCTAACCTCTCTCTCCGAGATGCCGCAAATAAGCTGGGTGTATCGTCTACAACCGTGCATCGAGCCAAAAAACGAGCCGGACTATCGACTTACAAGAAGGTAGTGACTCCAAATCGCGATGATAAACAAAATACGACGGCCAAAGCGCGATCCCGGAGGCTGTACACGACGATGCTGACGAAGTTTGACTGCGTGGTAATGGACGACGAAACCTACGTCAAAGCCGACTACAAGCAGCTTCCGGGACAGGAGTTTTATACGGCAAAAGGAAGGGGAAAGGTAGCAGATGTTTTCAAGCACATGAAACTGTCAAAGTTCGCAAAGAAATATCTGGTTTGGCAAGCCATCTGTACCTGTGGCTTGAAAAGCAGCATTTTCATAGCTTCCGGGACTGTCAACCAAGAAATTTACGTGAAAGAGTGTTTGAATAAACGTCTGCTGCCTTTCCTGAAGAAACACGGTTGTTCCGTACTGTTTTGGCCGGATTTGGCATCTTGCCATTACGGTAAAAAGGCCATGGAGTGGTACGCCGCCAACAACGTGCAGGTGGTTCCCAAGGACAAGAACCCTCCCAACACGCCAGAGCTCCGCCCAATTGAGAAATACTGGGCTATTGTCAAGCGGAACCTAAAGAAGACCAAAAAAACTGCTAAGGGCGAGCAGCAGTTCAAGGCAAACTGGCTTTCTGCGGCGAAGAAGGTGGACAAGGTGGCTGTACAAAATCTGATGGCAGGGGTCAAGCGTAAGGCCCGGCAATTCGGATTTGGAAAAGCGGAAGCCTAACTGAATATTTTTCCTGAATTTTATACTAATTGAACTTGAAAAAGAAATTTAATTTGATTTTTTAAATAAACGATTTCACCGATTTACACGCGTTTTCCCTTGACCAAATTTTGACCGTATCACCCTTTAAATCGTCCACAATCGGGCCACTGATGAAAACCAAAACTACAACCCTGAAAAAACGAATCGATATTTTCGAAGGCGAACACAACCTATTCTTGCTAGTGATTCTGTCCAATTGTTAAGTATCCAAATTATAGTCATTCGTAAATTTATTATTGAATATATGGATGAATTATCTATTATTGAATAACTATTATTTACGATAATTACATGAAAGAAATAACATATAAACTACAAACAAAACGTGACTACTAAAATCTCAAAAAGATATTCTCACAAGTATATTTCACGCAACCAGGAATCTCAAAACCATTAGACGCTATAATGATACTCTGCACATGTTAGACACAAGAAAAGGCCAAAAAGCAAGCGTCCGACACACAAAACCCGCCAAATCCACTGGCAGTCACAATCAACGATTCTATGAATCGCGAGCGCTCACGAATCATAAAACCGCTGACTGCGACACTCTGAAAGCGAAATTGACAGGCTCTATGCGTCAAACACCCGCCCTCCAATCTCCTCCCGCATCCAACAACACAAACCCCCACTACAACATCTAACGAATTCAAAACTCCGAAAATCACTCATCTATAGAAAGTGAGTGGAAGCAACCCTGCATGCAACTATTCTTCATGATACGCTTTGTCTGTCTATCTTTCTATTAGGCCTGTGGACATGTGTTAGCTTCGAAACTTCTAACCAAACTAGGAAAATTTTGAAACACAAAAAAAAATTTAAAGCAAAATACATATTGATTATTTTACGCAAAACCGAGCAAGTAATATTAAATCTCTTGTATTGTATGCTAATGCTAATTGACTGTAACAAAAATAATATGCTTAAATAAAATAAAATATTAATAAAATGATATGCACAATTTACTAGAAGGTCATTACTTTATTGGTGAGAAGTTTCTAATAAGCCCTCCCAGTTCCTCTGTATGCAGAACAAATCTGATACTATAATCAGAATTGCTCAGTCTGCATGAAGCAGCCGATTGCATCAAGGAAGTTCTATTAACAACCAAGAATTAATCGTTTGAGGTATACTGAAGCATTAAGAAGGTGATATGTGTCACTATATGAAATCATCATCGCTGCAAATATAAAGAAATTAAACAGAACCCTTTGCTTCAGTACCGTCAACCTCCATGTCCATGGGGAGGGATCCACATTTACAAGCATAATCACTACCAAATTTGCGTTCGATTTTCAGTCACGGACTGCACTACGCACACGGTATGCTTGATTTTCCAATGATTATGCCACGGACATAATCATTTTCGATATTCTGACCACGGGCCACACTACGCACACGGTGCGTTTTGTTTCAAAGCGCAATCTTCGGCCACGGGCCTCACTAATTGCACTTTTGCACACGGTGCAAACACTGCCAGAACCCGTTCTATGCCACGGACATAATGTTTTCTGACCTTCGGCCCCGGACCAAACTTTTGCACACGGCACACGACAGCAACTAAAATTCCGTAAGCACTACGTTTGGCGGACTAAAATGTCCGCTCATCCGGTTCGATTGGACCAAATGTTTAGTTCGATAGCTTGGTCTGCAGGGAAATTAGTCACTAAATCACAACACACGATTTTGCCTTGAACAATTCTTAGTTTTATTGACACCTTTTTACAGAGCGGACTGAACTCATTCACTCCTTTGAATGGACTGTACTCTTCCCATTTTCTCCTAATCTCTGCTGCCTGCCCAAACGTAGCAGGTTCATTCATGTTTGCGCTTTGTGCTTTCACGACACGCATACATTGAAACCATTTCGATATTATTCAATAAATATTCCCTGAATTTTAAGAGATTTTAAAGAAACGATTCTCTAAATAATTTTTCAAATTATAAATACACAACTACCCTAATAATATTGACCGTAAGATAAACAATTCAAGCGTTTTTGACCATTTGGCGAATAGGCGGTTAGGTATAGTTACCATAAAAAAGCTGCATTTTCCCGAACACATTTCCGCATGAATGATAACAAAAATCGTAGGTTTAAAATACGCTTAAGTGCGCTCAACCAATTTAGTATATCATACACATATCTTTGTACGATAAATATTCATTGATTTTCTAGACCATATGCGTTATAGTAAGTTTATGCTTCAAGAATATTTAATCATTTGTAGTAATAAGGAAAATGCTGGCTTAAGCAATACTAGTACCTATTATCGTCCGAGATAGGTAAATGAAGTCCTTGAGTGCTCATTGCTTACACGAAGATGCATCATGAAAAAATAAAACTTCAAGGACTTCATTTATCACCTGACGATAATAAGTAAAGTTATTGCAGAAACCAGCAATTCCGCTAAATTAAATCATAAGGTTTTAGGGTTAACAATAAAAAAATCATGTTTATTAATAAAAGCAAAGTAACTCCTACCCTTCAGTGTTCACTCGGCTGTCGACAAAAGCAGGCCACTCTTGATGTGTGCTACGCGATCGTCTGTTCTCGGCAGCAACCATTGTGTGGTCCTCCTCATTGTTCTTCATCAGCAGTTCTTTCGGTCGATGCGTCGTCGACTTTGGAAAGCAACCGTTTCGTGATGAGTGTGTGAGTGCTGACCACGTTTTGCGTCCATTGTTGATAGATTAACATTGACTGCTGTTTACAAATGTAAGTACTTGAACACTAAGAAATAAGTTAACTTAAATGCTTTAACCGCATATATAAGAGATTTCGCGTATTGAGAGAATTATATAGTAATCGAGTACAACAAACTCAGGGGAATACAATACCTCCAAAAGTTTAAAAGCTATTAATTGTCACATACCTCTACTTTTACTTATTTCCTAAACTATTCATCTCCTTGTTAATCTGCTAAATGCTATTGGTCTGCCTGCGTTTTCTTTTTAAAGTTCAAGACTAAATAAGAAGATTTATTCTACAACTTTAAAGGTTAGTTGCCTCTCTAAGCGGACCCCCCGCATCCTAATTCTTTTGTTAATCTACTTAATGTCATTAGACTTTCTGAAGTTTCTTATTTAAGTTCATTTGATGATTATGATTATGATTATTAAAAACTCTAATTCACCTAATCAAGCATAACCCATGCTTTATTAAGTACCTGCACTTGTGCATGTAATCTAAAATTAAACGTGTTTCAAGTACTTTTGATTTTGACCTATACCTATTTATTATATCTTAGGTCGACACAGGTAACACCTTCATGTGACTAAAATGCTTCATTTTGAAGTTAGTTTCCTAGCTGATTTTTAAATTATATAAGGTATATGCTCCAATTACGCTCTCACGTTTCCACTATGTCGCACCACAAAAATACATATGGGTATGTCACAATAGAAGCACACCACAGTGGAAATCTCGAGCCATAGTTCAAACACTTATCCCAAATCAAAATGAAGCACATATAAGATTAGTTACAATATCATGTACAAAAATGATGTTTAACATTGTTTCCTGAGTAATACTTCAATGAAAACAACAATGAAAGCTTGTCACGCAAATAGAAGGAGCACCGTTGGGCACTTTCTGAAATATTTCAATAGTATAATTCCCTTGCAAACCAAAATAAATCTATCTCCGTTAAAATAAATAAAATAAGAGTGATTTGCGGCAAAACCCGCCAGTATCACACCCAACGTCAGTGCCTATACGTAAGCGTACTACGACGCGGCTCTCAATAAAAGGAGTAACAAGTGTGATACTATCACTGCTAGACTAGATCTTTGGTTCTCTCATGCAGTGGTTTATCAGAGAGGGGAAGCTTAGTAATCCCCATTGCCTGCCCATGACGCCATTCTATCGCGGCATGAGCCAGCCACGCCGGCCATAAACCTACCGTCTCCAACACTCCACTATAAAGCATGAAATTAAGCCCGCCCACCAACAGCAAGGTGCAAAAACTAGCCAAGGGGAGGGATTACCTCACACAGAGAAATTTCATGTAGTTGAAACAAAAAAAAATCTTTTTTGAACTGAACAATTCGATATTTTTGTTTTAAAAATTGGTTATGGTAGAATGAACAATATTTTATTTTAAATTCAAAACAACATATTTTTGAATTTAAAAAATATCGTTTATTCAACAACAAAAATTGTTGATGAATTTTGTCAATGTAATCAAACGCAATCAGCAAATTGACCGCCAGTCTGTGACAGTAACCGAAAATAAAAGTAGTGGAGAAATGTCCACTTGAAATTATGGAGGTTCTCAACAGATTTGTACTGTCCGCCACGGGCAGCTGTTTTATCGGTGAGTAGTTTTTTTTTTTGTAATTGGTGAAAATTGCTTTAATAATTAATTTCTTTACAGTGATGCTGATTATGGAGCGTTGTGAAGTGGAAGAGCTGACTCCAATCCCATTTTTGGTGGAGCGGATCAAATGTATCTACGGGTTGAATATGGAGAAAAGCTCAGGTAATTCAATTTAATGGATATTGTTATTGTTAAGAAATGTTGGCATATTGTGCATCATATTTTTTTTAATTTTGCTTTTTTTTCGTTTTTAGGGTCTTCTTATTCTAACGGAATAACTTGCACCGGTGCAGCCAACTGCCGCTACCTTGCTAGTATCGCAGAAAGCAACATACCGAACTGCTTGCTGTATTTTAGGTATTGTAATATGATTAATGTATCAAATACTAAAATGACATAAAATACATTGAAAAGCATAATTGTTCTTTTAAACCTTTGGAAAAAAACGTCAGATATAAAATAGATATATTATTGAGCCTACAAATTAATATTGTTGATTCAAAGAACACAAATTCTTGATTCAACAAACAGAAATTGTTGTTTTAAAAATTGTTTCGCCATTTCAAAGAAAATAATGAATGAAAATGATTTAAAAATAAAAATTATTTTCTTTGAATTCAATACAAAAAATTATTGTGTCAACAATATTTATTGTTAGCCGGGAGACAACTATTTTTTTTTTTATTGAATTCAATACAGAATATTGTTGAAATTAAAATATATTTCTCTGCGTGCTTAAATGAACAGTCGACGCTAGATGTTTAGTCAGATTTAACAGTGAGCCGGCATGTGTGGTAAGACGTATTCCAGCTGAACCAATCAAACTAGCGTGGAAAATGAGAGCGTTCTTGGGAGTTTTAAGTGCTCTGAACAGAGTATTTTCAGCACCTGGAAGAAAGTATTAGAAACGTACTTTTATACACTTGAGCGTTAACATTTTTGGTTCAAATAATTGTTACTTTTATCAGATAACCAAGGAAGGTAAAATCATTCTTTATCATAAAAAAGTTGCGAAACCATATCCTTCATATCATCAATAAATGTAGTTTTAAGCACAGTATACCCTACTGATCCGAAAAAAATCCTGACCGGGTGATCTAATAAACAAAAAAATCAAATAGTAAAACGAAAAGACAGTAGAGTTAACATAATAAATTGTAAAACTGACGGAACAAGATCTTTTTCGGATTAGCTGGGGTTAGCGGGGGACAGTACATTATAGACACAAATTAATTACCTTAAATGAACAGTCGACGCTAGATGTTCAGTCAGATTTAACAGTGAGCCGGCATGTGTGGTAAGACGTATTCCAGCTGAACCAATCAAACTAGCGTGCAAAATCAGACCGTTCTTGGGAGTTTTAAGTGCTCTGAACAGAGTATTTTCAGCACCTGGAAGGAAGTATTAGAAACGTACTTTTATACACTTGAGCGTTAACATTTTTGGTTAAAATAATTGTTACTTTTATCAGACAGCCAAGGAAGGTAAAATCATTCTATATCATAAAAAAACTTGCGAAACCATATCCTTCATATCATCAATAAATGTAGTTTTAAGTACAGTATACCCTACTGATCCGATAAAATCCTGACCGGGTGATCTAATAAACAAAAAGTCAAATACTAAAACAAAAAGACAGTGGTTAACATAAAAAAAATTCTAAAATTGACGGAACAAGATTTTTTTCGGATTAGCTGGGATTAGCGGGGGGCAGTACATTATAGACACAAATTAATTACCTTAAATGAACAGTCGACGCTAGATGTTTAGTCAGATTTAACTGTGAGCCGGCATGTGTGGTACGACGTATTCCAGCTGAACCAATCAAACTAGCGTGAAAAATGAGACCGTTCTTGGGAGTTTTAAGTGCTCTGAACAAAGTATTTTCAGCACCTGAAAGGAAGTATTAGAAACGTACTTTTATACACTTGAGCGTTAACATTTTTGGTTAAAATAATTGTTACTTTTATCAGACAGCCAAGGAAGGTAAAATCATTCTTTATCATAAAAAAAGTTGCGAAACCATATCCTTCATATCATCAATAAATGTAGTTTTAAGTACAGTATACCCTACTGATCCGATAAAATCCTGACCGGGTGGTAAAATCATTCTTTATCATAAAAAAAGTTGCGAAACCATATCCTTCATATCATCAATAAATGTAGTTTTAAGTACAGTATACCCTACTGATCCGATAAAATCCTGACCGGGTGATCTAATAAACAAAAAGTCAAATACTAAGAAAAAAGACAGTGGTTAACATAAAAAATTCTAAAACTGACGGAACAAGATTTTTTTGGATTAGCTGGGATTAGCGGGGGGCAGTACATTATAGACACAAATTAATTACCTTAAATGAACAGTCGACGCTAGATGTTTAGTCAGATTTAACAGTGAGCCGGCATGTGTGGTACGACGTATTCCAGCTGAACCAATCAAACTAGCGTGAAAAATGAGACCGTTCTTGGGAGTTTTAAGTGCTCTGAACAGAGTATTTTCAGCACCTGGAAGGAAGTATTAGAAACGTACTTTTATACACTTGAGCGTTAACATTTTTGGTTCAAATAATTGTTACTTTTATCAGACAGCCAAGGAAGGTAAAATCATTCTATATCATAAAAAAACTTGCGAAACCATATCCTTCATATCATCAATAAATGTAGTTTTAAGTACAGTATACCCTACTGATCCGATAAAATCCTGACCGGGTGATCTAATAAACAAAAAGTCAAATACTAAGAAAAAAGACAGTGGTTAACATAAAAAATTCTAAAACTGACGGAACAAGATTTTTTTCGGATTAGCTGGGATTAGCTGGGGTTAGCGGGGGACAGTACATTATAGACACAAATTAATTACCTTAAATGAACAGTCGACGCTAGATGTTTAGTCAGATTTAACAGTGAGCCGGCATGTGTGGTACGACGTATTCCAGCTGAACCAATCAAACTAGCGTGAAAAATGAGACCGTTCTTGGGAGTTTTAAGTGCTCTGAACAGAGTATTTTCAGCACCTGGAAGAAAGTATTAGAAACGTACTTTTATACACTTGAGCGTTAACATTTTTGGTTAAAATAATTGTTACTTTTATCAGACAGCCAAGGAAGGTAAAATCATTCTTTATCATAAAAAAAGTTGCGAAACCATATCCTTCATATCATCAATAAATGTAGTTTTAAGTACAGTATACCCTACTGATCCGATAAAATCCTGACCGGGTGCTCTAATAAACAAAAAGTCAAATACTAAAACAAAAAGACAGTGGTTAACATAAAAAATTCTAAAACTGACGGAACAAGATTTTTTTTCGGATTAGCTGGGATTAGCTGGGGTTAGCGGGGGACAGTACATTATAGACACAAATTAATTACCTTAAATGAACAGTCGACGCTAGATGTTTAGTCAGATTTAACAGTGAGCCGGCATGTGTGGTACGACGTATTCCAGCTGAACCAATCAAACTAGCGTGAAAAATGAGACCGTTCTTGGGAGTTTTAAGTGCTCTGAACAGAGTATTTTCAGCACCTGGAAGAAAGTATTAGAAACGTACTTTTATACACTTGAGCGTTAACATTTTTGGTTAAAATAATTGTTACTTTTATCAGACAGCCAAGGAAGGTAAAATCATTCTATATCATAAAAAAAGTTGCGAAACCATATCCTTCATATCATCAATAAATGTAGTTTTAAGTACAGTATACCCTACTGATCCGATAAAATCCTGACCGGGTGATCTAATAAACAAAAAGTCAAATACTAAAACAAAAAGACAGTGGTTAACATAAAAAATTCTAAAACTGACGGAACAAGATTTTTTTCGGATTAGCTGGGATAAGCGGGGGGCAGTACATTATAGACACAAATTAATTACCTTAAATGAACAGTCGACGCTAGATGTTTAGTCAGATTTAACAGTGAGCCGGCATGTGTGGTACGACGTATTCCAGCTGAACCAATCAAACTAGCGTGAAAAATGAGACCGTTCTTGGGAGTTTTAAGTGCTCTGAACAGAGTATTTTCAGCACCTGGAAGAAAGTATTAGAAACGTACTTTTATACACTTGAGCGTTAACATTTTTGGTTAAAATAATTGTTACTTTTATCAGACAGCCAAGGAAGGTAAAATCATTCTTTATCATAAAAAAAAGTTGCGAAACCATATCCTTCATATCATCAATAAATGTAGTTTTAAGTACAGTATACCCTACTGATCCGATAAAATCCTGACCGGGTGATCTAATAAACAAAAAGTCAAATACTAAAACAAAAAGACAGTGGTTAACATAAAAAATTCTAAAACTGACGGAACAAGATTTTTTTCGGATTAGCTGGGTTTATCTGGGGTTAGCGGGGGACAGTACATTATAGACACAAATTAATTACCTTAAATGAACAGTCGACGCTAGATGTTCAGTCAGATTTAACAGTGAGCCGGCATGTGTGGTAAGACGTATTCCAGCTGAACCAATCAAACTAGCGTGAAAAATGAGACCGTTCTTGGGAGTTTTAAGTGCTCTGAACAGAGTATTTTCAGCACCTGGAAGGAAGTAATAGAAACGTACTTTTATACACTTGAGCGTTAACATTTTTGGTTAAAATAATTGTTACTTTTATCAGACAGCCAAGGAAGGTAAAATCATTCTTTATCATAAAAAAAGTTGCGAAACCATATCCTTCATATCATCAATAAATGTAGTTTTAAGTACAGTATACCCTACTGATCCGATAAAATCCTGACCGGGTGATCTAATAAACAAAAAGTCAAATGCTAAAACAAAAAGACAGTGGTTAACATAAAAAAAATTCTAAAATTGACGGAACAAGATTTTTTTCGGATTAGCAGGGATTAGCGGGGGGCAGTACATTATAGACACAAATTAATTACCTTAAATGAACAGTCGACGCTAGATGTTTAGTCAGATTTAACAGTGAGCCGGCATGTGTGGTACGACGTATTCCAGCTGAACCAATCAAACTAGCGTGAAAAATGAGACCGTTCTTGGGAGTTTTAAGTGCTCTGAACAGAGTATTTTCAGCACCTGGAAGGAAGTATTAGAAACGTACTTTTATACACTTGAGCGTTAACATTTTTGGTTAAAATAATTGTTACTTTTATCAGACAGCCAAGGAAGGTAAAATCATTCTTTATCATAAAAAAAGTTGCGAAACCATATCCTTCATATCATCAATAAATGTAGTTTTAAGTACAGTATACCCTACTGATCCGATAAAATCCTGACCGGGTGCTCTAATAAACAAAAAGTCAAATACTAAAACAAAAAGACAGTGGTTAACATAAAAAATTCTAAAACTGACGGAACAAGATTTTTTTTCGGATTAGCTGGGATTAGCTGGGGTTAGCGGGGGACAGTACATTATAGACACAAATTAATTACCTTAAATGAACAGTCGACGCTAGATGTTTAGTCAGATTTAACAGTGAGCCGGCATGTGTGGTACGACGTATTCCAGCTGAACCAATCAAACTAGCGTGAAAAATGAGTCCGTTCTTGGGAGTTTTAAGTGCTCTGAACAGAGTATTTTCAGCACCTGGAAGAAAGTATTAGAAACGTACTTTTATACACTTGAGCGTTAACATTTTTGGTTAAAATAATTGTTACTTTTATCAGACAGCCAAGGAAGGTAAAATCATTCTTTATCATAAAAAAAAGTTGCGAAACCATATCCTTCATATCATCAATAAATGTAGTTTTAAGTACAGTATACCCTACTGATCCGATAAAATCCTGACCGGGTGATCTAATAAACAAAAAGTCAAATACTAAGAAAAAAGACAGTGGTTAACATAAAAAATTCTAAAATTGACGGAACAAGATTTTTTTCGGATTAGCTGGGATTAGCTGGGGTTAGCGGGGGACAGTACATTATAGACACAAATTAATTACCTTAAATGAACAGTCGACGCTAGATGTTTAGTCAGATTTAACAGTGAGCCGGCATGTGTGGTACGACGTATTCCAGCTGAACCAATCAAACTAGCGTGAAAAATGAGACCGTTCTTGGGAGTTTTAAGTGCTCTGAACAGAGTATTTTCAGCACCTGGAAGAAAGTATTAGAAACGTACTTTTATACACTTGAGCGTTAACATTTTTGGTTAAAATAATTGTTACTTTTATCAGACAGCCAAGGAAGGTAAAATCATTCTTTATCATAAAAAAAAGTTGCGAAACCATATCCTTCATATCATCAATAAATGTAGTTTTAAGTACAGTATACCCTACTGATCCGATAAAATCCTGACCGGGTGATCTAATAAACAAAAAGTCAAATACTAAAACAAAAAGACAGTGGTTAACATAAAAAATTCTAAAACTGACGGAACAAGATTTTTTTCGGATTAGCTGGGTTTATCTGGGGTTAGCGGGGGACAGTACATTATAGACACAAATTAATTACCTTAAATGAACAGTCGACGCTAGATGTTCAGTCAGATTTAACAGTGAGCCGGCATGTGTGGTAAGACGTATTCCAGCTGAACCAATCAAACTAGCGTGAAAAATGAGACCGTTCTTGGGAGTTTTAAGTGCTCTGAACAGAGTATTTTCAGCACCTGGAAGGAAGTAATAGAAACGTACTTTTATACACTTGAGCGTTAACATTTTTGGTTAAAATAATTGTTACTTTTATCAGACAGCCAAGGAAGGTAAAATCATTCTTTATCATAAAAAAAGTTGCGAAACCATATCCTTCATATCATCAATAAATGTAATTAATTAATTAATTTAGCTTTATTTAGGAGGCTTTCAGCCTTAGGCTGGTTCGCCTCCATTACCAATAAATGTAGTTTTAAGTACAGTATACCCTACTGATCCGATAAAATCCTGACCGGGTGATCTAATAAACAAAAAGTCAAATACTAAAACAAAAAGACAGTGGTTAACATAAAAAATTCTAAAACTGACGGAACAAGATTTTTTTCGGATTAGCTGGGATTAGCTGGGGTACATTATAGACACAAATTAATTACCTTTAATGAACAGTCGACGCTAGATGTTTAGTCAGATTTAACTGTGAGCCGGCATGTGTGGTACGACGTATTCCAGCTGAACCAATCAAACTAGCGTGAAAAATGAGACCGTTCTTGGGAGTTTTAAGTGCTCTGAACAGAGTATTTTCAGCACCTGGAAGGAAGTATTAGAAACGTACTTTTATACACTTGAGCGTTAACATTTTTGGTTAAAATAATTGTTACTTTTATCAGACAGCCAAGGAAGGTAAAATCATCCTACGCCATAAAAAAGCTGCGAAACCATATCCTTCATATCATCATAGAATGTACATAGTTAGTAAGTACAGTATCCCCTGCTGATCCGACTATATCCTGACCGGATGATCAGACAAACAGTCAAATGCTAAAACATAAACAAGTTAAAAATTCTAAAAATTTACGGAACTTACGGATTAGCGGGGATACAGTACCATTTAAGCACCGTTTAATTACCTTAAATGTAGAGTTGACGCAGGACACTAGATGTTTCAACATTAGACGCTTTTAGAGATAGTTTATCTAATCAACACTGTTTAATTGTAGCCATGGTCATTAGGTTATCCTCCTTATACACAATACTCATTGAAGAATATAATTGTATCCCATTAGTTTTGTTTGTTTTCAGAAATTGCAGAGCTCATTGAATTTCTGCTGCTTCCTTCTCTAATTCGTTCCTAAATCGTGAGGCAGTGCATCAGATAGATCCGGAGTAATCATATTGTATCAGTTGCAGCGATCATACCTGGAAAAGTGACATGTAAATAGGAATTCTATGGGATAGATGCAGTTAAGATTTGACTCAGGTACATCTGCGAAACTTACCATTCTCTAGTGTAAATGATGTATGATGCATGAACAAAGCATCCTTTAATTATTCTGCTCTTTGTCCATAGCATCTAGAAATAAGCCCAAAGCCATTATATACATATCTTTTTTAGACAATCTAAAAGTAAACTTTTCTATTGATAACGAATGCATCGCATCACTTCTTGAGCAGCCGTATTGGAGATTGTGCTAAATTACCGTGAAGGCACCATATTTACGTAGTTAAGGAAATATCAAATTCAATGTTTATTCAAAAAGAAACAACACTCGATGATTTTTTTTGAAATTTTGCATACACTATTTGAAATATCTAAGAGTAGGTGAAAATAAAAACTGGACGAACTTGTTAAAAAATGTTTGGAAAAATTACTTTTAATATCGTAGTGGTGTAGTGGTAAGAGTGAGAGTGAGAGCCTATCACCCTAAAGGTTGAATCCCAGTCGGCGCCGCCGGGATTTTCTGAGGCATAAAATCTCTGATCACGCCTTCCTTCGGGAGGAAAATAAAGTCGTTGGTTGAGTTGATAGGTAGGGTCCAGGTGTGGGAGCCAGGGATGTCGTCGGTAGCATTGGTACGCAGTACGGAAAACAAGATCGATTCACCCTAAATTTGATATTTTACCCCTGTGAGTGTTGATTAATCACAATGAAACATTGTGACAGAGCATATATATAAATGATTTGATTTGTTAGCCCGCATAAACACGAACCATCACTTGACCTTACCGATAATGGTTATAAATTGTGTATAATCCCTCCTAAACATTAACTGGAATTTTTCCCTGGAAAACCCTGGAAAAACCTGGGAAAACATGAGACAAATTTTAGTCATCGCTGAGTTCCTGCACTTTTGGCGATTATGAGTGAACCAAACTCAAATTTAGGTTGTTCTCATTCGCCGTGTACTTTGTGTGAAACCGAAAAATCTTGCATCTCTGGTTCGATTTTACGTCAACATTTGACAGCTGCTGCAAATGTTCGCAAGCAAGCTCTGTTCATGCGTGATACGTTGTTAGGAAGGTTTGTCTCGAGCGGCGGGAAGGATTTTTTTTTTTTTTTTGTTGTGCCATATAGGTGCTGTTTACTGCGTTTAACAGGAATTAATTGTAATTGTAATTGTAATTGTTCAGTGTATAGGCTGTGCCAACCGCTAAGTCGGCTTATCTAGGGACTAACCCCCTAGTCTATACACCTACTGTCCTTCCCGTTGCACTCGTCAGCTCGTGCGATACTCTAGACACACATGGGTGGTCGTATCCGGGTCCTCCCCTGGGTAGGCTCGTGTCCGTCCAGGTTCTGGCACATTAACTTATATCTATGCATGGTAATTATACTTTGCAACTCGCCTTTTGATTATAATGTAGATAATGCAGAAACTATATGAATGTTAGTGATCATTATTAGGTGTGTGCTGTAATGAAGTAGTAATTGAAGGAAATGAGGTTTTCATGTGGCTTATAGGTAATTCTATAATAAGTAATTCTATAATAGGTAAATCATGCAAGCACACACCTTTTACAATTCTTATCCTACTTACCAGTTCCGTCCAGTATAAATTGGCTGTTTCCAAATGGCCTAATCCTTTCTGACTGCTTACTCTCTTACGTTTTCTCGCTTTTTTCCTTCTTCCTATTGAAAATCTGGCCGTGTTCCCATTTGTTCTCAGGTAGGTAATATTGGTACATGAGGTTCCCCTAAATAGAACAAGTTAAGTGTGAGTTGCATGCGTTGGTTAGTCGTTTGGGTCATGGTGTTGTGTTCCCTATTTTATTTGCCTCTATTCAGCTCTCAGATCGCCCCCTCCCCCAAACTATTGCGGATGAGAAAAAGAACCCATATTTGGTAACCTCTCTCGAGCTGCAATGCATAAGATATGAATAACAAACAAATCTAGAACGGGGCTTAAACATATATAACATTTTCTAAGACTGAACACGATTAGTATAGTATGAATAATAAGAATTGTATGAAGAAAAGACGATCCCAAAAGAAAGTTCCCTAGCAATAAAACTATTACTCTGTGCTAATATGAGTTATTTCAAAATGGGCATCCATACTCAGAAACTATACCCGACCTCAACAAACTGAACCGAAATCAGAACAGCTAAACTACTCAGTAAGATTTTGGCTTTTCGATTTAATTGTATTAAGCTATCTCACAGAGACCAGATGTCCAAGTTCGGTCAGAAACTTGTGTAAAGTTAAGTGGAAACGTTGCCGTTACGTAGCGCTAGCATCTCCTGATTTTCTCTATACATTTATCACCTTCGACCAATTTGGCGCTACTACCGATAAATACCTGCTGAAAATTGCCACTTGGCGCTACCAGCACTTAGTGTCTAGTGTAAGTTTTGCAACGCCAGCGCCATCATGTTGTCGAATAGGAATCTTTACACAAGTTTTTAGAGAAATTTTGGAGCCTTAACGTCTGTTTTCTGTGGCTATTTTATATCGAGCTCTTTTCAATAATTGCAACATGTGAATAATGCAGAACAAGATTAAAATTGTTCTAGTGCCAAATTGGTTTTGAAGGAAGGTCTACAAACGAACAGCTCAACAGCTTTGAACCCTATGAAAATTATGCTTTCCCAATATGGTACATTCTCTCACTATAAACCTGTCATTTCTAGCCTATCTGAACTATTTAATAAATGGAAACCATAACATGGGTTACGCTCCTCCTAAGCGGGCCCTCCGCATCCTATCTCTGTCTTATCTCAAATGCCAATGGTTTGAATGTATCAATATATACATTGGAAATGACGTTCAATCAAATAAACCCATACCCCACTCACTTGGCCAGGCTTCAGAATTGTCCAGTGGGCAGTACACTCCAAGTACCCTTTCTTTCAAATTCACCCCAAATTTTATATTTTACCCCTCTGAGTGTTGATTAATCACAATGAAACATTGTGACAGAGCACGGACTTGAGGTTACTAGAGTATTAAATAATCTAGGTCCTATTTAGGATTATATCTAAAAATCCATATTTGGCCAACGCCCACCTTTAACAGGAATTATCGTTGCCTAAAAATCAAGAGCAAATTTTCATTACGTCGAGAGTAACAAAGGTAAACAAAGTCGAGCTATTACACTACATACTGTCCGAATATAGGATCACATCCCATTTTTTTTTTTTTTACAGTCAAATTGCTTTTTGACGTAATCTCCATCCGATCCAAATATTTTTCGATGTTACTTAAGTCACCCGATTTCTATGGAGATGCCGTCGGTCGCAGAGAAACCCGTGAAAAGTGTACATTCGTCGTTTCGCTTTTTCATTATTAAAGTGAATAAATCGAATTGTTTCTTGCTTAGATGATGTCGGTGGTCCTAAAATAATTGAATGGGCTGCATGTAAGGAGACGTGATTGATAATTCTCCCGAATATCCTGGTAAATACACTTTAACTTAAGTAACATTAGGGGGCCACCACCAAACGCATAAACAAATAAACAAACAAAAATAAACAAATAAACAAACCTCCCATCGTGGCAACAACGCACTCTAGATAGCATTTTAAGGACAACGAACGAGAAGGGAGAAGCACTATATACTTCTCTTCAACATGCTGCTGCCTGCTGCTCGCCGTATCGCACGACACGCAAGTATATAGCACCAAAAGTAGCAAAATACCACAGGAGTGGAACATCGAATCAGAAAGTGGCTCCACTTGTCATTTGCGAACACTAGCGCACCTAGCGGTAGAAGGCATCTTCGGCCTGCAGCTAAGATAGGCAGCATGCTATGATAGTGTGAGTGCACATAGAAAGCCCGTGTGGAACGCTACCACAACACATCGCTCGTTGAGCAGAAAAACGAGCACTTTTTGATTCACCGATTTGTTTGCACTTCCCCTTCTGTTCTGTGAAAATACGATAGGACGACTGCTATAAAAGCGACCCAGCCAGCCAGCGTTTTTTTTTTAAGTATTATTCCGACCACCATCCAAGTTACATCAAGTGAAGTAAGAAAGCAATCTGTAGAGAAATAGTGAACTAGTTAGAATAAAAGTAGTGTTAAGGTGATAATTTGATTAGTGTGTTGAATCTTTCAATCCGAAAGAAATACAGTCCACTTCCAACCCACCGGAGTTGGCCACGGTAAACGCGCCAAAATAGTGGTCCTTCGAACCGGATCCAGCGCCACCCGTAGGAAAGGATTCGACACCATCGCCACTCGACCGAGTGTAGTTCGACACGCTTCCGTGGTGTGCCAACCACGACGTGTACCGCCAGGAGAGGAATCAATTATTGATCACCGCCGCTAGCGAATCCGATTCGCAAGTTTCAACCCGCCCGCCGAAGGATTTTTCTACAGAACCGCTATTCCGAAACCATACGTACTCGTGCTGTGTGTAACGTACGACGTGACAACGAGTTCATTATGCCAGTGGATCGCACCCCGAAAGGTAAACCTGCTGCTAAGGAAGCAGCTGAGGGCGCAGGCAAGGAGAAGCAGCACGACGAGTCAGCAATATTCGAAGGATTTGCCGAATGGGAAATCAGTGCTGATTCCGAAACCGTGAAGGAAATAACGTCGCTTTCCCGCCAGCGAGACCAGGTCACCATGAAAGTAGTGCGTGTGCAAAGGGCGCTTGTTGCCGCTCGAAACTTGGTGAGCCTCTCACAACTCAGGACGTACATGAAGAATATTGATGTGGCCTACAACGAATATAGCGCAGTGCATAGCAAACTGGTTGATATCATTCCCCAAGAATGTTTTCAACAGCAGGAGGAAGTTTATGTCGCATTTGAAGACCGATACAACTTTGTCCGCACAACCATCGATGAGCTAATCATGGCACACGAAAATGCCAGTGTTCGTGCTCAAGCCCCGCAACAACAAACCATCGTCCGACAGCAACCGTATAAGGCTCCAATTCCAACCTTCGATGGTGATTATGCCAACTGGTCGAAGTTCAAGGCCATATTCCAAGACTCGAACGCGATCAAGCTGTATCATCTGGACAAGGCTCTAGTTGGTGCAACAACAGGTGCTCTGGATGCCAAAGTAATCAGCGAAGGTACCAGCAAGCGTGGACCATTCTCACCTATCGCTATAAAAAAAGGATTATAATCGAGACGCACGTTCGTGGTCTGTTCAACTTGCAAGGAATGTCATCCGCATCCCACAAGAAGGTGCGACGTCTGCTCGATGAGTGCACCCGCCACGTCGAGAGCCTGAAGTATCTTGAACAGGAATTCCTCGGTATTTCCGATTTGTTTCTGGTTCATATGCTGACGACCGCCATGGACAACAAGACCAGGATAGCTTGGGAAGGCACACAGAAGAAGGGCGTGCTACCCAAGTATGCGAAAACCATTACGTTCCTGCAGGGTTGCTTCCACTCACTTGCTATAAAACAATATTTTTTCGGAATTATGCAATCATTAGATGATATAATGATATGTTGTACTTGTAAGTAACAAGAAGAGGGTGTACAGTACGTGTTTGATTCATAAAACCTGTCAATTTCGCTTTCAGGGCGTCACAATCAGCGATCTTATCATTCGTGAGCGTTCACTCAGAGTGAGCGCTCACGAGTCGTAAAATCGGTTATTGTGACGCACTTAAAGGATTATTGACAGATTTGATGTGTCAAACACGTACTTTACGATCTCTTCTTGTAGCTTACAAATACTAATTATCATTATACCATCTCATGATTTCATAATTCCGAAAAACATTTTTTTATAGCAAGTGAGTGAAAGTAACCCTGCGTTCCTGCAATCGAGATGTGAAATATTGGAGAACTGCGAAACAGCTTTCCAGAAGGTTAATTCGCAGCCCGCTTCCAAATCGACCCCGAAGGTACAAGCATTCCAACCGAAAGCAAGCAACCCGAAGGTCCATACCGCCGCAACCACACCAATCAGCAAGGAGGTTTGTGATTTCTGCCAAGGTGCACATCGCAACTACCAATGCAATGCGCTTGGTAACATGTCCTTTGACAAACGGATGGAGAAGGTACGCATAACTGGTGTGTGCTTCAACAGTTTGCGCAAGGGGCACAGCTCCAAGGAGTTTTCATCACCGAGGTGTTGCCAAAAGTGTCAGAAGCGGCATCATACACAACTCCACAACGACGAGGTATACCGAGAACCGAAAGCCAACATGTCCATTCCGAAAGAAGAGTCCCGCACAGTTCAACCGAACAACACGGTAGCAAACCCGCCATCCGCAAAAGATATACCGAGCACATCCTGCTCGTGTAACTACGCCGATTCCACAAAAACTGTGTTCCTGCTGACAGCGGTTGTCAACGTGCTGGACGAAAGCAATCAACTGCATTCATGCCGAGTACTGCTAGATAGCGGCTCTCAGGTAAATTTCGTAACAAACAATTTTGCAAATCTTTTAAGAGTTCAGAAGCATCGTGTCAACGTTCCTATCTGTGGCATCAACGACGTCAGGACAGTCGCCCACGACAAGGTGATGGTAAACATCCGATCTCGACTCACCGACTTCCAAGCACACGTGTAGTGTTTGGTTACGCCCAATGTGACAGGTGTCTTCCCGCCAACAAGCCGATCCGGAATTCTACAAACCGGACAAGATCGATATGCTTCTTGGTGCAGAGTTATTCTTCAAGTTGATGCGACCAGGACATATCAAACTCGACTACAACCTCCCCGATCTCCGTGAGACCTGCCTTGGATGGGTTTTAGGCGGTATATTCACTAACACGATCAACGCCAATCAACCACAACATTCGCTCATCGTATCGTTGGATGACATCGAGGAATCCATTCAACGATTTTGGAGGCTCGAAGAGGTGCCAGATTCGGGTCCTCTGACGAAGAACAGGAGTGTGAAGCTCATTTCGTCGCCACCCACCAGCGCGATGAAAATGGACGATACCAAGTGAGGCTACCGTTCAAGGATAACGTGCACGAGCTAAGTGAATGCAGAGCGGTTGCTTAGAAGCGATTCCAGATGCTGCAGAGGAGGCTGCAGCGGAACCCCGATTTGAACGAGCAGTATGTTCAGTTCATGCGTGAGTATGAAGAGCTGGGACACTGCCACGAAGTACGAGAAGAAGACGATCTACCGCACCAGCAAAACTACTACCTGCCGCACCATGCGGTACTTCGCCCATCAAGTTCGACCACCAAGTGCAGGGTGGTATTTGATGCCAGCGCCAAACCAACAGTGAACAACCGTTCACTCAATGAGGTTCTACAAGTCGGTGCAGTGGTACAGAAAGAACTCTATGACGTCATACTCAGGTTCTGCAAGTACCCAGTTGCAGTCACAGCCGACGTACCTAAGATGTATCGACAAATCAAGATGCATCCAAGGGACACACACTCACCCCTATTCTGTATTTCGTTTCGAACGAAATTCTCATACATAAAAATATTTTTTTGTATGAGAATTTCGTTCGAAACGAAATACAGTGACTATCTCCGTGTCTTTTGGTGTGAGCAGCCGTCAGAGCCACTCCGAGTCTTGGAGCTCACGACGGTTACATATGGAACAGCATCGGCTCCGTTCCAAGCTACCAGATGCTTGCAGCAGCTCGCCGATGATGAATCAACCGATTTTCCGATCGGTGCGCAAATCGCCAAGGAAGGATTTTTATGTCGACGATGCACTTTCCGGTGCAAATTCACTTCCGGAGACCCTCGAAGCAGCAAGGCAGCTGGAAGGCTTACTGAAAAGAGGAGGGTTTTCGCTGCACAAGTGGTGTTCCAACTCAAAAGAGTTTTTGGACCACATTCCAAACAATCGACTGGAACAGCCCGTTCCATTGGAAGAATACGGACCGAATGGAGTCATCAAAGTGCTAGGCTTGGTTTGGGATCCAAAAGCCGACTTTTTTCTCATCGCAAGGCCGGCACAATGTGATTTTAATCAAC